>NW_027601501.1:0-134347 GCF_053455715.1 Rhinoraja longicauda | reverse complement strand
GCCTCAAACGCTAGGGAATAGAAATAGGTTTTGAGCCTGACTTAAAGGAGTCGATGGAGGGGCAGTTCTGATGGGGAGAGGGATGCTGTTCCACAGTCTAGGAGCTGCAACCGCAAAAGCGCAGTCACCCCTGAGCTTAAGCCTAGACCGCGGACAGTCAGTAGCCCCAAATCGGCCGACCTGAGGGACCTGGAGTTTGAGTGGTAGGTTAGAAGATTTTTGATATGGGGGGGGGGGGGGGGCAAGCCCGTTTAGGGGTTTGTATGCAAATAGGAGGAGCTTGAATTCGATTCTGTACCATACTGGTAGCCAGTGGAGAGAGGCCAGAATCGGGGTGATGTGGTCCCTTTTACGGGTACCCGTCAGGAGTCTTGCTGCGGCATTTTGGACCAATTACAGCAGGACAGGGATGATTGGCTGATCCCAGTGTATGGGGAGTTGCAGTAGTCCAGGCGGGAGGAAATGAATGCGTGGATAATTTTTTCTAGATCGTCAAATTGGGGAATGGTTTGATTTTAGCTATGGTACGAAGCTGGAAGAAACTGGCTTTTACCACAGAGTTGACTTGCTTGTCAAACTTAAAAGCGGAATCAAATATCACGCCAAGGTTTTTGACATGAGGTTTGACTAGAGAGGATAGGCTTCCAAGGCTGCCTGTTATCGTTTTGATGGAATCGGGGGGGGGGGGGGGGGGGGGGGGGAGGGAACGGAACGGCAGTGCATGAGGCTGATTAAATTTAACCGGTTGTTGGGTTTCAGGGGAGATAAAGCTGTGTGTCATCAGCATAGCAGGGGAAAAGAAATGCTGTGCCTTTGAATGATTTGACCGAGGGAAAGCATGTACAGAGAGAAAGAATGGCGGGCCAGGATGGAGCCTTGTGGATCCCCGCAGGAGAGGCTAGCTGGGGAAGAGGAAATATTGCCGATATTGATGGAGAACTCCTATTTTTGAGGTAGGAAATGAACCAGCTCAGGGCAGTGCCATCTACGCCAACCCCGTACCGGAGACGGTCAATTAGGATGGTGTGGTCCACCGTATCGAACGCTGCGCTGAGGTCGAGAAGGAGCAAGATGGCTCAGTCGCCGGTGTCGATGGCGCGTAGCAGGTCGTTGTATACCTTCAACAAGGCAGACTCTGTGCTGTGGTGGGCCTGAAACCTGACTGGAAATTTTCCAGGATGGTATTTTGGTGTAGGTAAGGCAGTGGTTGATTTAGAACTACCTTTCAAGAACTTTTGACAGGAATGGACGTTTGGAAATAGGTCTGTAGTTGCTAGGCAAGTCAGTATGTTTGGAAAAATTACGATAAATATACTCTTTGGAAGAGCAGGTTGAAGTAATTCAGCGGTGAGCTGAAGAAGTATATTGGGCACTGCATGGAATACTAGCAGCAAAGGTAGTGCTACTTAAAGATGTCAAATGTCTCATTTAGGCACCCAGCCCCTTGATCAAACAATAAAGCAAATCTTAAAAAGCTTGATAAAGATTTGACTTGAAGTCAGTCTTAAGGAGCAAAAAAAGGTAATTCCAACACTTGTGTATTTACTGGTTAAAACACAAAGTAGTGGAGTAACCCAGCAGATCAGGCAGTATCTTTAGAGCGGATAGTTAGGAAATGTTTCGGGTTGGGAGTCTTCTTCAGACTCTGTGTAGGTTTACTATTGTCACGTGTACTGAGATACAGAGGAAAATCTGTTTTTTGCATGTGATTCGGTCAAATCATACCATACATGATTACATACATGATTAGATTGATCTGACATGGTCTGAAGAAGGGTCTCGACCCGAAACGTCACCCAATCCTTCTCTCCAGAGATGCTGCCTGACCCGCTGAGTTACTCCAATATTTTTTGTCTACCTTCGATTTATACCAGCATCTACAGTTTTTTTCCTACACTATATATCATACATGATTACAATCAAGCCAACAGTAGTGCATATAGAAAAGTCATCAGAATGCAGAATATAGTGTCATAGTGTTACAGTTTCAGAGAAAATGCAAATCAATAAAAAGTGCAAGAGTATCAATTAGGTAGATTGGGAGTTCTGGAAAACGCCTGTACTTTGTGAGAGTACGAAAATAACTGCAGATGTTGGTACAAATCGAAGGTATCACAAAATGCTGGAGTAACTCAGCAGGTCAGGCAACATCTAGGAGAGAGGGAATGGGTGACGTTTCGGGTCGAGACCCTTCTTCAGACTGATGTCGGGGTCGGGACAAAGAAAGAATATAGGTGGAGACAGGAAGTCAGTGGGAGAACTGGGAAGGGGAGGGGAAGAGAGGGACAGAGGAACTGTCTAAAGTTGGAGAAGTCAATGTTCATACCGCTGGGCTGTAAGCTGCCCAAGCGAAATATGAGGTGCTGTTCCTCAAATTTCCGGTGGGTCTCGCTATGGCACTGGAGGAGGCCCATGACAGAAAGGTCAGACTGGGAGTGGGAGGGGGAGTTGAAGTGCTCAGCCACTGGGAGATCAGGTTGGTTAAGGCAGACTGAGCGAAGGTTGAGCGAAACGATCACCGAACCTGCGTTTGGTCTCGCCGATGTAGAGAAGTTGACATCTAGAGCCACGAATACAATAGATGAGGATGGAGGAGGTGCAGGTGAACCTCTATCTCACCTGGAAAGGATGTTTGGGTCCTTGGATGGAGTCGAGGGGGGAGGTAAAGGGACAGGTGTTGCATCTCCTGCGGTTGCAGGGGAAAGTGCCCGGGGATGGGGTGGTTTGGGTAGGAAGGGACGAGTGGACCAGGGAGTTACGGAGGGAACGGTCTCTGCTGAACGCAGAAAGGGGAGGAGATAGGAAGATGTGGCCAGTAGTGGGGTCCCATTGGAGGTGACGGAAATGTTGGAGGATGATTTGTTGGATACGCTGGCTGATGGGGTGGAAGGTGAGGACAAGGGGGATTCTGTCCCTGTTACGAATGGGGGGAGGGGGAGCAAGAGCGGAGCTGTGGGATATAGAGGAGGCCCTAGTGAGAGCCTCATCTATAATGGAAGAGGGGAAGCCCCGTTTCCTGAAGAATGAGGACATCTCTGATGCCCTAGTGTGAAACAACTCATCCTGGGCGCAGATGCAGCGTAGACGGAGGAATTGGGAGTAGGAGATAGATTTTTTGCAGGAGACAGGGTGGGAAGAAGTGTAGTCCAGATAGCTGTGGGAGTCAGTGGGTTTGTAGTAGATGTCAGTCACTAGTCTGTCTCCTGTGATGGAGATGGTGAGATCCAGAAACGGTAGGGAGATGTCGGAGATAGTCCAAGTATATTTAAGAGCAGGATGGAAATTGGTGGTGAAATGTATGAAGTCAGTGAATTCTGCATGGGCACAAGAGGTAGCACCAATGCAGTAGTCAATGTAGCGGAGGTAGAGTTCGGGGATGGGGGCGGTGTACGTCTGGAACAGGGATTGTTCAAATTGTATGTCAGGAACAGGGATTGTTGTACTTTGTGAGAAGTACGTTCAGAGTTGAATAAGAAGGGGTTAAATATGTCTATGAATGCTGCTGCCAGCTGGCCCAAGCAAGTTCTGAAGACATGGCCGGGGAATCTTGGCCAGTTGCTTTCCACTGGATCATCCTCAGGATGGCAGACACAAAATGCTGGAGTAACTCAGCGGGACAGGCAGCATCTCTGGAGAGAAGGAATGGGTGATGTTTCAGGTCGAGACCCTTCTTCAGACCATGTCAGATCAGTCTCAGGTTTTCAGTTTTTCATTAAACATCAGTTTTTCATTAGACATTTGGGATTGATTTAATTGCAGATATTGAATCAGCTCGTTTCAACCATTTTAAAACATTTAAAGTGTATTCATGAGAGCCAATGATTTAATATTAAAATGGTGACATTTTATTAACAGCAGAATGCTGGTCTTCAATCAAGACGACAGGTAAAGTGACGAAACAAGCGTGTCCAGTGGAAAGTTTCAACGCCGTGGACCTGTCATCCATTGTGGTGTTAGAAAACGTAACGGTAAGCATTCTGAACACCAGTTGTGTAAGTCTTTTGGTAATAAAATGAGCCATCCCGCTAAGTACTGATGGAACAGACGATAAAATCATTAGGTTAGCTATTCAAACTGAGAGAGTTTGTCCCCCAATAGTATTATTGGTAATCTAGTAGATGGTTGATCAAAGATCTTCTCCTTTGCTCTACCTATTGTGCTTGAATTTGACTTGATTGTGTTTATATTATCTGATCTGATTGGATTGATTGCAAAACAGTGTGGCACAGTGGCGAGGCAACAGAGTTGCTACCTCTCAGCGCCAGAGACGTTCTCCATGTGACCACAAGAGATTCCTCCTGGTACTCTGGTTTCCACACACATTCCAAAGATGTGTGGGTTTGTAGGTTAAATGGCTTCTGTAAATTGCCCCAAGTGTGTAGGATTTGAAAGTGGGATAACAGAACCAGTGCGGATGAGTGATCGATGGTTGGCCTGGACCTGGTGGGCTGAAGGGCCTGTTTCCACGCTGAATCTCTAAACTAAATTAAACTAAACAAACCGTTTCACTCTACCTTGGTACAGGTGACAATAATAATCATAAACTTAAACAGATAACTAGTTAACAAGTGCTGAATCGGAATGGCATTTTCCCTCCTGATTCCCGTGTTGTGGACTATTTCTTTCAATAAAGGGAACAATGAAGAATTTTTAAGAGTTGGTCAGAACACACATAATTATCAAGGTAATTAAAACTTGATATGCGTATTTTGCAATTTGTTAGGGATAAAGAAAATGCCTTGACTTTCATTTTTTTTTAAACTTTGAGGATGTAGGTATATCATAACTAAACCAAAATTTAAAATCATTTGCAGACTTGGATTCTTCCTCTTTGCATTACTACAGCAATTCAGGCTAATGCTCTTAAATTTAATCCATGGCACGTCAGTTTTTTGGGTAATTTGTCATGATCATCTAAACACTAATTAATGTGCAGCATTTCCATTTTTCGTACAATAGGGCTTGAATTTTGTTGTTAATATTTGGCAAAATGAAAAATTTAGTTGAGATTCATCGCCTTTTATGAAACATAAAAATGAAATCAATAACAACATGCATATTCAAAATCTCATTTCATTACAGTTTAGGATTTGTTTGTGCTCCAGCACACTTTTATTTTAAGGTGAGTACAAAACAAAAAATACTTAAATGTAAAGCTGGGATTGAAGTGTCACTGTTCACAATCAACATTTAGAAAATACATTTGAGTCAATGTTGGTAGATTGAATGAAACTGTAGATACTGATGCGACTCCTTTGCAAACATGGTTCTGCATATGTGAGATAACAGTTAACATTACAGGCTGTGGGCATTGCCAACATCAAAGGACATGCTGGCCATTATGCTGGTTGCCCTTTCTAGCACACCCATGTTGTGACATCTAGACCTTCAAGGTGGGATGAGCATGCCCTCCATGAACTGATTATGCAACACCTCTTCATCATCTTTCCATGCAAATACTTAAAGATTAAACTGTCTGTCATCACTGCTCCACAAATGCAGCCTCATCTACTTGCACATCAGTACAGAATAGCCTTTCTCCTCATGCAGTGCTATGCTGAAGTGCTCTGTTATCTAAACAAGAAATGAGAAGACAAATTGTGCGACTTACTTTAGACTTAGACTTCAGAGATTCAATGCCGAAACAGGGCCTTCGGCCCACCGAGTCCGTGCCGACCAGCGGTCACCCTATACACCAGCACTATCCTGCACACTCGGGACAATTTACAATCTCACCGATGCCAATTAACATACAGACCTGTATATCTTTGGCATGTGGGAGGAAGCCAGAGCACCCGAAGAAAACCCATGCAGTCACAAGGAGAATGCACAAACTGCGGAGAGACAGGGCCCGTAGTCAGGATCAAACCCAGGACTCTGGCGCTGTAAGGCAGCAACCCTACTGCTGCGCCACTGTGCCACCCTTTCAATTCGAAGTGAGTGCTTGGAATTTTGTAGAGCAATGTTTCCATGTCTGATCATTTTGTTTTTACAATTTTAATTCAGATTCCTATGCGCACTGTAAACTCAGTAAGCTTTATTTTCTGAGGCTTTGCATGATTCCGTCAGAGGACACTTACCACCAGAACTTTTAGCTGACATAATAAAGAGCACTTCCTTACTTCAGGACTGATCAATTTGCTTATACTGGAAGATTTGTTAGGAAAGCTTTCACTTTGCAGCAAATTTGTGAATGGTCTCAACCAAGCAATTAACAGCAGCAGTGAGAGAAAACGCAAAGCAGTAAAGTACGAGCAGTCTTCACCATCACACCGTAAAAAATGACAGGAGTCCCATACCTGTATGGCTCCAAAATCAGGATCAGTGGATTTTAAATTGGAGAACCGCTTCATACAGCTTGCAGAATCTCTGCAGAAAATTTGTGACATAGCAATCCAAGATGACTTCTAGTAGGCAACGCAATGTAAAAGGGAATTAAATACTTGTTCAATTTCCATATGGACCATTAAGTATTCTTCTGTTTTTGTTCTCATCATTATAGAATGTACAGGGAATGTGCACCTTGCACACAGTGTATCTCGGCTTTCATCAAGGATAAAGGACTTTTTAATATTACCTACTATGCTTGTAGTGCCTCTCAAATTATTTCCCAAATCCTGGCAAGTGCATCTTAAAGCTGGTGTGCATGTGCTGCAGGAGCTCCTGTGAAACAGCTCACCAGGGGATCCATCTGTTTAATTCACTCTCATCCCAAATGCACCATTGCCTGCACACATTCATGAGTGATCCCTTTCTACTTTTCTAGCCTTTTTGCCATTTTAGTTGCAATTTCTGTAAGTGACATTTGTACCATCCCAGATTGAGGTTATAGTTAATTTATGTGCCAAGATGCGTGGGTGTTTCAAAGTTCAATAGGCAGTTTTTCTGGAACTCTACAACTCCGTTAATTACAGACGCGGGCATTTCTTCAATTTCTTCAAATCTTTGTCTTTTACAAATCTGAAATGTCTTTTGCTTTCCGCTTATGTTTTACCCTTCCGTCTTTGCTTAATACCATAATGCCATTAAACAGCTCATCCTACAAACAAACCAAATTGGTCAGGCATCCACATGCACAAATTATCTTTAAACCAAAGTGGATGGAAGATACAAGTTTTGCATATTTGACATCTATTGCCAGTACAGGGTGTTGCCGAAGGGGTAATAAAAATAATTTTGCTAAATTGACAACTGGGGATATTCTATGGAAATAACTGGGAAATAAAAAATGGAAGTTGCAATCACTGTCCTGCTACTTGTCATCATTCTTCTCTAAATAAATTGACTGACTAACATTCTTGAAGACCAAAACTGTTGCACCCTATAATCAGAGTGAGTAGAAATGTACACAGCACTCCAAATATGGCCTTGCTAACGTCCTGACGTCCTTGAGGTGTTCAATATCCTGAACATTGAAAGCAAGAATGCCAACGCTGTCTTTACCACCCTGTCAACCTGTGTGAATACTTTCAAAGAACTATGGACCTGTACCTCTTGGTCTCTGTCTACAACCTTCCCGATGGCTGTCTCATTTACTGAAATACTGACTGTGTTCTGTCATATTTGATCATATGTGAGACAAATGAACCTGCATTTAAATTGTACTCATTTGAAATCTCACTAAAAAGGATGGTGTACGGATCGATGCTGCTCATCCTATGAGTGAGTTTAGTTTAGATTGAGTTTAAAGATGCAGCATTGAACAGGTCCTTCGACCCACCAGGTCCATGGCAACCCCCGATTACCCATTCACACTAGTTCTATGTTATCTGAATTTCTCATCCACGCCCTACACACATGGGGCAATTTGGAGAGACCAGTTAACCTAAAATAGTCTTGAGGATGTGGGAGGAAACCGGAGCACCCGCAGGAGACCCATGCGGTCAAAGGGGCAACGCGCAAACTCCTCCCTCCATGATAAAAACAGAATCGTAGCTTAAACTGTTAAAATCAGGATTTCCTATTTCAGAGGAAACCTTTTGTGTAAAAGAAAACTTGTAAAGTGTGAGAAGGAGACTGGCATCGTTATTACTTTCACAGGCAGCTTACTTACATCAGTTCATTTTGGCTGCTTGATTCCACTATTGATCAGAGTAATTGAGATAGGGGCTTTAAAAGCTTATCTCCAATGACAATACATGTGGGAACAAAATACATTGGGCACTAGAAATCTGAAATAAAAGTGAACGATTGTCATAAAATTGAACAATGAGGCAGCAACAGCGGGAGGAGAGGGACCAGTCATGATGAAAGGTCATACGCTTGAAAGGTTAACTGTAATGCACAAATATTTGGCCTAGTGGATAAAGGGGTTTTGTTGTTCTCTTTACTACAGTAAATCGCAGGATTGGAAGTTTATCTTTCAAATTTAAGTTGTTATCTAATGTAACACCCAATGCAAAATATAGATATTAATGATCAAAGATTCTGGGAAATTCTGTTCCTCTGTCATTATCTAACATGCTTAGGACACTATTGCATCTTGTAGTATGGGCATGTAATATCAGTTACTTCATCCTGAGAAACTACTTGTGTGTAAAGAATTAGGATTACAGAATTAAAAGAATTTGTTAGAAATCAATATTTGTTGGGGAGTCTGTATTCGTCAATGTACAATTAAACTTAAACAGTACACAAAGTTAACAGTCCTTCACAAAAAAACATAATTGAAACAAATATTCAACAATATTTGGATTCATTATTGTTTTTCTAAAGTACATTTCTGTGGTATATGTAACTTGGCAAATTTTTGAGAGAGCTGGAAAGAGTATTGCCAAAGTTCATTTAAATCTAGTACAACAAAATTATATGTTTAACTGATCTGTTTAATTTAGTGTTCTTGTTTGTTTTCAAAATATTAAATTTGCATTTGACATTATTTTATATATTTTGAAATGTCTGCCTTTTTACCCAACATTGATAAAAGGGGTCATTTAGTCTTTATTACATAGTTACTTGCAGGATCTTGCTCTACAAATTGGCCACTGCTGCCTCCATTTCAGTGGTGGGTACAATTTGTAAATAAATATTTGGTGTGCCTTTAGGTGGGGCAGAGGGGATTGCATCAATGCCATGTTTTTTTTCAGGCCCTTGTGGAGTCAGAGCTCAGTTCTTGATTTGTAAAATCCCACGAATAATAAACAGAAAGCACAGTGGCGCAGCAGTGGAGCTACTTCCATATGGTGCCAGAGAGTCGGGTTCGATCCTGAACACGGGTGCTGTCTGTGGAGAGTTTGTACGTTCTCCCTGTGACTGCCTGGGTTTTCTCTGGGTGCTCCGGTTTCCTCCCACTTTCCCCAAAACATACAGGTTTGTAGGTTAATTTGCTTCTGTAAACGGTCCCTGGAGTGTAGGGCTAGAACTAGTGTACGGGTGATCGTTGGTCGGCACTGTGGGTTGAAGGGCCTGTTTCCAATATGTATCTCTGAAACTAAAACTGAACCAAATGGGTGAAGACTTTCTCCTCTTTCCCTCCCCTCCTCCTCGCCCACCTCAGGTTTTTGAAGGAATCTTGGCTGCAACTAGACGAGATTCCCCGTGCCTTATTTGAATTGTTTTATGGGATCCATTACCTGAACAGGTAAACTGGATTTTGATCTCACCTTAAGGTTTTGGTTCCTTGGTACTGCATTTCAGTATCAGTTTAGAATGTATTTTAATAGGAAAAATTAAAAACCAAACCCAGTTGCCACAAAATGAGTATGTTGATAGTTGAAGTGCATTAATCCATTGTAAACATGAAAACTTAATTGACTACAATTTTTGTATCAGTATAATGTGACTTGAGAGCATTAAGCATTTGTTAAGAATTTATTACAATTAATCATTTAGTGTGAATACTGCAAGTAAGCAATGCATGTAATTAACTCGCTGTTAAAGAATTAGCTGACACATTCAAATATTTCTGTGTGTGATAATGATGTTATGTCTGTAAATTTGCTCCATTTAATGTCTTAGGTAAAAGGATCCGATTTCTCTTGCATTATGGATGAGCAACCACAACAGTTTGCTGGTCATGTTGCAGTTTCTGCATTTCAGTCACAGGTAGCAGTTTTAAACTTTTAAATGTCATTGTGATAAAAATGATACAAAAAAGCAGTTTTTTTAGTGTGTTTTAAAAATAAACAATAAGTTTTCATAACTCGGGATTATTCCACTGGGTATTACCTCCTTTAGAAGTACCTTTGAAGTATACAGGTGCTCCCCAGCTTACGATGTTTCGACTTGCGATAGTTAGACTTTGCGATGGTGCAAGCAGCAGCGAGCAGCCGCTCGCTTCCAGCCACTTGATCGCGTATATTCAATGCATTAAGGCATACATTGAGGCATGCAAGAAGCTGAGGAGCACCTGTATGTACACGGAACTTTTTTTTCTTGTTTATTATATTGTTTGCAGTGTACTCTGTTGTGCTGCTGCAACTAAGAATTTCATTGTTCTATCTGGGACATATGACACTAAAACACTCATGACTCTTGACTAAAGTGAAGTTACTGTTGTATCCTATGCACTGCCAGGTTTTACAAAGACCTTGTGATGGTGCCCTGTTACTCTGCTTTTTTTTTTAGCAGGGTTTTAGGGGAGATCTTTAGTCTAAACATGAAGACCACTACCCTGTGAAGATTTGAATCTAGTTATGGAATCTTTTTGGCCTGCCTGTGGAAGGCAATGCATCTCTGCTTGCACCTCATCCAAAAAACGACATCTCTAAAAATGTAGCAACCACTTGCCCTTGCACCATGCGAGAAACTTGGATAATGCGGCAACATTGCTGGAGTTCCAGTGAATTACCTCACCAAACCTAATCTGACAGGATTTTAGCATGTACTAGACCATGTGGACCCGTTGGGGCCCAAACCTCTCCTGCATTGGTGCAGCACCCACTCCTCCCCCATTCCCCCCTCCCCTCCCCCCCACTACCACTCCCCTCTCTCCCCCTCCCTCCCACCTTCCCCCCCCCCCCCCCCCCCGCCCTCCACTCCCCCCTCCCTCCCTAGGAGATAGATTTAAACTTTAAAATGTGAATAACTATAAATTAACACCAATTTCAATGAAACTTCTTCCATTAGCATCAAAGGGACAATGGTGAGTAAGGTGGGCCTAAAATTGTCACCCTTTCGTGTACCGTTTTGGCTTTAGTTCAGGAACAAACAAACAACCAAAAGTTTTAGTATATAGATGCTGCTGATGCCACATAATCTTAAAAAAGAAGACACAAACACCATTTACTGTAATATATGTCTGGAAATTCACCTTTTCAGATATGTTAGCCAATCCTTGACCTCTTGAGATTAAAATGGGACATGCATTAGTGTGTTATGTGTTTGGAAATAAATCCATAGCAATATTTACCTCTGTGAAGCTGTGATTTAACTAATTCAGTTGCAAAGAAATTATACTTCAGAAACTTAAGAACATGTTTGATTCTGAAAGCATTTTTGATTACTTTTGGTTCAATGGTGCATGTGTATTTTATAGTCTTAGAGTCGTACATCATGGAAACAGGCCCTTCAGCCCAACTTGCCCAAGCCAACCATCAAGCCCCATCTATATTAGTCCTACCTGCCTGTGTTTGGCCCATATCTCTCTAAACCTATCCTATCCATGTACCTGTCCAAATGTTTTTAAAATGTTGTGATAGTACCTGCCTCAACTTTCTCCTCTGGAACCTGAGTCCGTATACCTGCCACCCATTGCGTGGGGGGGGAAAAAAGTTGCCCCTCAGATTCCTATTAAATCTTTCTGCTCTCACCTTGAACCCATGTCCTCTGTCTACTATTCAGTGTTTGAAGTCTGGGGAGTTCACAGATAGTGGTGGCTTGGCACTTTGGCTGCAAGTTCATGAATATGATTTCAGCCACCAACTAGTGATAATCATGCTGGTCATGAACAAAATTGTGCTGTATCTATACATCTACCTTCTATCATCAATTAAAGCTAGCACTACTGGTTAATATCATACCTGCACATTTCAAGGGCACTTCTCTCCTAGATGCTGCCTGACCTGCTAAGTTACTCCAGCATTTTGTGATACCGTCCTTTACCCTGAGAGTGCCAGGAGGTATACCAGGAAAATAGCAGATGGAGGTCGCTAATAGAGACCAAGATGAAAGAAGCATGGCAAGAAGCTTGATCTCTCAATGAGAACAATGATCTCTCGTGTCTGGCTAAAACTAGTATAGAGGTTAAAAAAGGAGAGGTATAGGAAAGAGAGTAACAGGCACAGGATCAGAAATCTCAGAAACATTCTCTCGTGCATGGCGAGTGAATACATTTTCTACCAACTGCACTGCCAACATTAAACACACATGGCATTTGTTTAACCTCTTGCAAATATTTCTCTCATCAATTGTTTGTTTCATTATAAACTTTGAAATGCAATTTAAAACTTGAAAAATATAACTAAACATAATTTTTCACTATTTACTGGATATTGTTGTACCAGTTCAACACATGCAACCTACTTCCTATGACAGGATTTTTCAAACCATTTAAAAGAAACTAACAGATAGGATTTCAATAAAATATGTGTGAAATGTTTCCACCAATTCTTAGACATGGCCCACTCCAGGCCTGAATACCAGACAAATTATTTGGACAAACCACTTTTAGCATGCTTGGACTAACTTGGATTTTTATACATTACAGCTGTTCTACTACCATGGCCCATAATAAATGCTGAAACTTTAACGATGAATTAAGCCTGGGTTTTGCCAGCTGTCATTAGCTGTTCAAACACTAAGTAATTGATATGATAGTGAACAATCCCTTCTTAGGAAGTAGGTTGACTGCGTTGAACTTGTGCATTAATCTCCAGTAAATAGTGAAAATCTATGTTTAGTTATGTTTTTCAAGTTTTCAATTGCATTTCAAAGTTTCTGACATTTCTGATCCTGTGCCTGTTACTCTCCCCCTCCAACCTCTCTACCCCTATACCTCTCCTTTTCTAACCTCTATACTAGAGACACTAAATGACTGCAAATGGTGTAATCTGGATCAAAAAAGGCAAAGCGTTGAAGGATCTCAGCGGTTCAGACAGCATCAGGGATGCAAAGGGATAATGGACATTTAGTGTCAGTACTGCAGAGTTTGTTCACCAGTTTGTTTTTCCACTAGTCTGCAATAACCTGGGTCTCATCCTTCTTCGCATCCTCTTCTACTCATCCCTAGTGTTCAGCCTTATCTGGTTCCAATCTTATCACAAAAAGCAGAGTCAACAGTAGGCGTTTTGAACGGAAAACCGTTGACAGTAAATTTGTGGAGTGGGTCACTGAGCTTTCATCAACTCTTTTATATGTAACCTCACACAAGAGTTGCTGAAAACAGGCACACAGGAGCAGCAAACTGGTCGGTCTGTTGTTGGTGGGAGGGCTTATGATGGGTGGGGTGGGGAGCTGGGAGCAGCCCCTAAATGAAGAAAAACATTTGCACCGTATCAGCTATTGTAAGTATAAGCAATGAAGCTGGGTGGTCACCAATTTCATTAGAATATCATTGAGGGAGTAAAATAAGGACAAGGTAAGCTTGGGAACTGCAAGGCAGAAGATGGTCTGGAATATTGGGAAAAATGCAGATTCACAGTGGGAATATTGGGGGAAATTTGGTCAAGGAAAAGAAAGGGAGCAGCAGACAAAGTTATGTAATCCTAAATGTAGTGCTGTAATTAGCCTTGTTTTTTATTGGGGATAAAGATGGAGGTGGTCGAGGAGGATGGTGTGAAAAAATAGAATAAATGAGAATTCTTTCCAGTGCTAACAATGTAATTATTTCAAACTCAAAACAACCCTGACAATCTCCAAATCTGTTTTGTTAGACATTTTTGAAATTCTAATTTTAATTATATTTTTAAAAAGAGATGGAAGACACTTAAGTTCTAGATGAGTTATTATTTTATAGGCCAATCAGAAGACCTATGTGTGAGAACTTGGAAATATTTTAAGACTTTACTCGTGTTGACCAGATAGAAGTATATATTATTATGAGAGGCATAGAGTGGGTAGACATTCAGAGTCTTTTTCCCCAGGGCGGAAATGTCAAAAGCTAGAGGGCATAGCTTTAGCGTGAGAGGGGCAGAGTTTAAAGGAGATGTGCGGAGCAAGTTTATTTTTATCCAGAGCGTAGCGGGTTCCTGGAACGCGCTGCCAGGGGTGGTGGTGGAGGTGGAGGCAGATACGACAGTGGCATTTGAGATTTTTAGATGGGCACATGGAAATGCCGTGGATGGAGGGATATGGGTTATTGCAGGCAGATGAGATCAGTTGAACTTGGCAGCATGTTCGACACTCACATTGTGGGCTGCTGGGCCTGTTCCAGTGCTGTTCAGTTCTATAAAATGTAGTTCTTTGGCCGGTTGTGAAAATGAATACTGCAATTTTACTTTGTAGTACATAGTTTACTATGTACTTCAATTGTTTTTGAAATATATTATAATTCTTTGTCTCGCTCAGTAATATTTTAAGTGCCAATATAATTATCCTGGTGCTCTTTAATTGTTCAGTAAGTTCTAAATGATATATTTGTACAATATTGGGAATTGGAATTTTAAACAGAAAGGAAGCGTCTTTCTAATTTACTGTGTGGGAAAGGTTATAAATTATGTGGCTGTAAATCATAATTTAACTACTCCCAATAGAACAATTTGCTGCTTTAAAATTAAGATGATAATTCATGTGCTCAGTTATCCTTCGTGTTTCCACCACAGATTATATTGTATAGCTGCTTTACAGATGACCTAAATTCCCATTTCATCAGGGGTCAAAGAATGGAATATAACACTTTTAATGAACCTGAGGGAGATTTTTGCATTTCATCTAATATTAAAAAGAATAACAATTGGTCAAAAAATGTATTTAAGTCTAAGTATCTACTTTTCCATAATTACGGAATTTTCTAAAATGTTCAGATATACATATTTTAGAGATACAGCACGGAAACAGGCCCTTTCGGCCCAAAAGATCCGTGCCGACCAGCGATCGCCGCACATTAACACACTATCCTATACCCACTAGGGACAATTTTTACATTTACCAAGCCAATTAACCTACAAACCTGTACATCTTTGGAGTGTGGGAGGAAACCGAAGATCTAGGAGAAATCCCACACAGGTCACGGGGAGAACGTACAAACTCCGTACAGACAAAATCCGTAGTCGGGATCGAACCCGGGTCTCCATCGCTGCATTCGCTGTAAGGCAGCAACTCTACCGCTGCGCTACCGTGCCGCCCCAATATAAATTGTAGTTTTATTTGTTGGTTCGCTGAGAATTAGTGCAGGCTCAATATTAGGGTGGCGTAGTGGTAGAGCTACTGCCATACAGTGCCAGAGACCTGAGTTTGATCCTGACTACAGGTGCTTGTCTGTATGCAGTTTGTACGTTCTCCCCGTGACCTGTGTGGGATTTCTTCGAGCTCTTTGGTTTCCTCCCACACTCCAGACATACAGTTTTGTAGGTTAATTGGCATGGTGTAAATGTAAAATAAAATTGTCCCTAGTCTGTGTAGGATAGTTTCTGCGCCGTATCCCTAAACTAAAAAATAAGTGTTCGCCATATTGTACATATCTGCAGTCGATAATGTGATCATGCAATACTGAGAATTCTGAGGTATTGGATGAGTTTAGTTCAGTTTATTATTGTCATGCGCACTGAGGTTCAGTTAAAAGCTTTTGTTCTGTGCTATCCAGTCAATGAAAAGACTGTACATGATTACAATCAAGCCGCCCATTATACGGCACTGGTTTGACTTTTCCCTGTCCTCTTCAGTTCACAACATAAGTTGCTGAAGGTGCAAGTTCACAATAGTACAATGATTCGAGTGAACAGAGAAAACAGTATTTCCTTGATCAGATTCAAGGATTGAGAAGTAATGGAAATTCAGTGAAGGGTAAATGCACTGTCAAATCCAGTACAAGAAAATTATTTGGATGAAAACATACAGGGCAAGATTAGCAAGTTTGCTGATGATACAAAAGTTAGTGGTTTTGCAGATAGTGAAGATGGTTGTGAACGATTGCAGCAGGATCTGGATCGATTGGCCAGGTGGGCGGAGGGATGGTTGATGGAATTTAATACAGAGAAGTGTAAGTAAGGTGTTACATTTTGGGACGTCAGAACAAGGGCAGGACCTACACAATAAATGGTAGGCCTCTGGGTAGTGTTGTAGAGCAGAGGGATCTAGGAGTAAAGGCGCATGGTTCCTTGAAGGTCGAGTCGCAGGTCGATAAGGTGGTCAAAAAGGCTTTTGGCATTTTGGCCTTCGTCAGTCAGAGTACTGAGTATAGAAGTTGGGAGATCATGTTGCAGTTGTATACGACATTGGTGAGACTGCATTTAGAATATTGTGTTCAGTTCTGGGCACCATGTTATAGGAAAGATATTGTCAAGCTTGAAACGATTCAGAAAAGATTTACAAGGATGTTGCCAGGACTAGAGGATGTGAGCTATAGGGAGAGGTTGAGTAGGCTGGGTTTCTATTCCATGGTGCGCAGGAGGATGAGGGGTGGTCTTATAGAGGTGTACAAAATCATGAGAGGAATAGATTGGGTAGATGCACAGTCTTTTGCCCAGATTAAGGGAATCGAGGACCAGAGGACATAGGTTCAAGGTAATGGGGAATAGATTTAATAAGAATCCTAGGGGTAACTTTTTCACACAAAGGGTGGTGGGTGTATGGAACAAGCTGCCAGAGGAGGAGGTTGAGGCTGGGACTATGCCATAGTTTAAGAAACAGTTAGACAGATACATGGATAGGACAGGTTTGGAGGGATATGAACCAAGCGCAGGCAAGTGGGACTAGTGTAGCTGGGACATTGTTGGCCGGTGTGGGCGAGTTGGGCCGAAGGGCCTGTTTCCCCACTGTATCACTCTATGACTCTATGATCAACATTTGTGAAAAGTATATAACATTATTAAAAGGATAGTTGCACTTGAAATGACCCAAAAAATTGCACACAATGAAGCCCACCATTTAGTGCATGTCATCGATGAGAAAAACAGTGAGATGCTAATGTAGAGCACCATGGACAACAATGTTGGTGGCTTTTGAAAATTGCATTTAAACAGGCATCTGCTGTCTGAAGTTGATGCAGCATGCATCTTTGATAGAAGTAAGTAAATACTAGCCCATTCAAAAGTCGTAAATTGCTGGAGTAAGTCAGCGGGTCAGTCAACATCTCTGGGGTACATAGGTAGATAACGTCTTGGGTTCAGACTCTTCTTCAGACTGATTGTATGGCGGAAAAGAAAGGCGGGAGAGGTGAGAGGCAGGACAAAGCATGGCAGGTGTCCCAGGCGAGGAAAGTATTTGGTAGGCAGATGGTTGGAACAAAGGCGAGAGATTAAAGCAGAAGGAAGGTGTGAGATGGGATTGAAAAGTTGCAAATTGTGAGGCCAGAAGAAAGAATTTAGGGGGAAGGGAAAAGTAAGTTCAAGTCCAGGTGGGGCACAGTGGAGGGAGGGGAGAGTAAAGGGGGGGGGGAGGGTGGAGTAAGTGGGAGCTTGGGGGACAGAAGGGAGGGGGAGAGGGGTGTCGATAGAGGTTATCTAAAATTGTAGAATTCAATGCTCATTCCGTTGGTTGTAAGCTCCCCAAGCAGGTGCTTTTCCTCCGGTTTGTGTGTGGTCTAACTCTGGCAATGGAGGAGACCAATTCCACTTTTTTTTAAAGGGTAAATGAAAATTAACTGTTTTTGTAAAGAAGGTTTACTGATAATAAATTTAAACTTGTTCAACAGCAATCTCAATAGTCAATAGTCGTTTATTTGTCACATACACATAAATGTGTAGTGAAATGAAACATTACCTGCAGTTGAACAATAAGACCAATAAGAATAATCAATAAAAATGCAATAACACATACAATCACAACTAACACCAAACAAAAAGAAACATCCATCACAGTGAGTCTCCTCCAGTCCCTCCTCACTGTGATGGAAGGCCAAAATGTCTTTTTTCTCTTCCCTGCCGTCTTCTCCCGCGGTCAGGCTGTTGGAGTTGCCACGTCGGGGCGGTCGGGGCTCCCTATCTAAAGTTAATCTTAATTCTTGGTTGGTTATAAAGCTGGTGTGTTGACTTGTCAAAAGTTGTTTTAGCTGATTGGCTTAGTTATAAAATAGAAGTAGTTTTGAGATTTATTGTTGCTCCCACAATTTGAAGATCTAACACGTTGAATGGGTGCCTGATTTGATTGATTAGTTCGGAAGCCACACTGGTTTATCTCTCTTAAGGCTTGTTAAATAGACACTCAATTTAACAACATTCACTTAGCAATGATAAATGCAAAATTTTTATAGATTTTAACTGAGTATCTTTAATGGGTAGAGCAGGCTTGGTTGAGCATAAAAATGTGAAAAAAGAAACTAGAAGGTTTTTTTTTCCTTTAGTAAATTAGAAATGTTCGTCGATTCAAAATTTAATGATTAGGTATGTAACTGGATATACCTTAAGTGCTTTGCTGATAGAGTGCTGCACTGTCAGAGATGCTGTCCAGGGATGAATTGTAAACTGGGAGTCCTGAGGCAGATGTAAAACAGCAGTGGACAACTTAAGTTTTTGGGAGGTCCAAACAATCCAAATTACTTCAGAGGGCCTTGGTTCGACTCACAGGAAGTTTGATGCCTTTCACAACACATTAATAATAGATAAGGTTTCGAATAGTTAGAGTACAACACACTGTCTTTGCCCCAGAGCAAGGGAATCAAGAACCAGAGGACGTGGGTTTAAGGTGAGAGGGGATATACTGGATATCTTAAATAAAAGCAGGAAGCAGTGTCTGTAGTTTTCAAGTCAGGTAGAATAAACTAAATGTAAGATCTCTGAGTCTGTACGTGATACAAAGCTGAGGGTTGGGTTATGAAGGATAAGAGGGAGATGGGAAAATACTTTATTACAAATTAGACAGATTGGGTGTGTAGCCAAATGCATGGCAGGTGCAGTGCAACATGGATGAATAAGGTTTGAGAAATCCAAGGGAGATTATTGTCAGAATGGTGAAAATCTAGGAAAAGGGGAGATGCGAAAGACCTGAATAACTTGAAACAAGAGTTGCTGACAGCAAGCATTCTGGAGCAGCAAGCTTTGAGGTGTATTATAAACTCTAGTCATACTTAGTTTAGTTTATTATCATAGAGCCATAGGTTTTGAATATACAGATACTCCCCGTCTTACGCAATAAGTGACTTAAGTAAACAATTTTGTGCTCGGTCCCGAGTGCAATCAAGGCCGTTTGTAATTTCCATAACATTGTATGATCACTCAAGTTTATATCGAAAGTAAGCTGGCCTTTACCGAGTAACACGCCATTGGTTTCTTTCCAAATAGGTATAGTGATTCATCTTTGGATGGATGGGAATTTTAGCAAGCCTCTGCAATATTTTGAGAACTATTTGAAAGCACTTTAATAATAAAACTTGTGGGCAGGTCGGGCCGAAGAGCCTGCTTCTGTGCTGCGTGACTCTATCGCTCTATAATCAAGCCTCAGCACCACATTCAAAAAGCAGTTTATACTGGTTATTGCTTCTACCAAACATCCTTTCTGTTTGATAAATTTGCATTGATTATATGTAGCAAGATGTTTATATGTGACCTGAACATTTTACTTTGCACGGACTTTGCTAATTTAGCTTGAGGGATTTGAGCTAGCAAAGATGTTAAAAAAAAAAAAAAAATTCTGGGAGTTGACTGTGTTTCTACCATTTCTGCATTTTAATTGCCTTCACTGAGGAGCAGGCTATTTTTAGTTACTAACATGAGAACAGCAGCAACATGCTAAAATAAATCTGCTGACCTGTCTCTGGATTCCTTGTATCACATAACTCCAGTGAGTGGAAAGGACCAGTAGCTGAAAAAATAATGAACACTTACCTTACCCATACATACTATAAAAATGGATCATTGAACTCTAATCATATTTGAGTTTCATGTAAATCCTAAGTCCATTAGTCATAAACTCCATGCTTACTCTTGTAATTTTACATCACCAGAAATTTTACTTGGAATGCATCTTTTGCTATTCACTATGGCATTGATCATATTGCTGCCTGTTTTATACATTGTATTGGAAAGATAATAGTGGTTTAATATTTGCAGTCTAAGAATGCTCAAGGGTCAATAGCAGTGAGACCGTGCAAATCTTTTTCTTGAAATACATATTCATGTCTACAACCCAGTAGTTTTTTTTTTCAGATCTAACTTAATGTTAGATTTTAATTAAAGGGATAGAACTGGGGGAAAAAAAGTTAGGTCCACTTGGGTTGAATATAGTGGCGTTGACTGAAATAAGTACTTTTCTGCAACTTCTGGCATAAAGCTATTTGCAGTTGTCATGACAACATTTGATCTGATCTCATTCGCACCCAAGTTAATGATATTTAGAATTACTTAACCTTTGCTACATTATCCGTTGCTTGAGGCTGACCATTTCATAATTAGTCAAAATCTTAACTGACATTTGGCATTACTGCATTGGGAACTTAGCAAAGACCATGTGATCTGAGTGCGAAATGATACCTCTCATACGATCTGCACAATCTTTTCAGAATAAAGCGGTTATGGTATTTTCCTTTCTATCTGCAGCTTGTTAAACCAGTAATTTGGCTTCGTCATTTGCAAAATGAACAGGAGTATGAGGGTGTGCAATTCCAACTTACTTTGCATTATTGATTTATAATTTTAAGAGAGTGATTTTACCTGAATTTGCTGCTTTGTCTCAGTAGTGTACCTGGATGCTTATCTGTGCCACGTTAATGGCACAAAGATGGTTGCCAATTTATCCTAATAGTTCATTGTGATATTTCTGATGATGCATTGGAGTGTGAAGAGTCCTTTGTTCCAAACTAATGTATGCTGATTCCTTGAGGTCTCTCACAGTGATATAGTGGCTTTTTAATTTGCCATGGTGAGACTGTATTACAAGGTTACAACACACTTTAGGCGTTCTGATTATTTCCTGAGCTGAGAGACTACAGCTCAAGCAGTTTAGAATTTCATCATCACCGTATGATTATATTACAGCGTGCAAAGCTGGCACATCATTTTTATGCTATGTTTACTGTTGTTGACTTCTTAATGGATTCCCCAGGAGTTTGCTAGCTGCTCTCAGTGAGCTGAGATGTGTACAATCTTTTGTTTCTTTCTATAGTAAGTAGTACAGTGACGTGGTGTGGCTAGTATTTTGAAATATGACAGGGATACAAACAGGAGATTTTACTGCAATAAATACACTGAATTACAAGGGATTAATTGATTTATGTTTTTCTGTATTTGTAATTTTTGCCAGTGGAAGAAGCCATAGATGAGATCTATCAGGAAATAGGTACTTTTGTTACTGATGAGCTAAGATAATGTTGTTGGTGTATTTCACCAGGAGTTTAATTCACTTCTGAAGTTGAACACTGAATACACTTTTGGTTCACCTTGCTTAGATGGCTTGATCAAAATTGTACTGCAATGTTTATTATGTGATTGCTTGGAATTTGTAGCTCCCTTTACAATTTTGGCCTAAACGTCTTGAGTTTTATTCTCATCATAGGGCATTGGCCTAAGGAGTGATTACAAAAAGCAATTATAATGTAGTGCTACAGAAAGGAAATGACAGTGACTTTGTGCAGAGTGTCGGTTCCCATGTCTTTTAAAAATTCATGTCATATCTGACATATGTTCTGGTTTAAACTCCATAAATGAATAAATTCTGAAATATTAAATTATTAATTTTCCAGTAATATCAGCTGTTAAATTCTGTAAATGGATTTTTTTGCAGGATGCAAATTTTTGTAAAAATTGGATATCTAAACATCTCACAAAATTTGAATTGTGTTTATTAGGTTTGAGTAGTGTTGCTTGCATTAACATGAAATGAAAAAGCTTTTAGAGTCACACAGCAGTGACCTGAATGAAAGCCCTTGTTGGTCCAAAATTCAGAATTTGGAACGAGAAACAAGCAAAATGTATTGTGAATAAAAGTGACCCAGTGGTGGTTAGGAATGTACAGTTATGTTGTTCCTCACGTCAGCTCTCCATGTCTAAATTGTATGACAGGACAAGGCAGCAAATGAGACGAGCTGTCGCTCAGCCTCTCTGGCCTTTTGAAGAGAGGCCATGGGAGGAAAAGGTGCTGCAAATAGGCTGTGAAGTTTACATACACTGCCCACTGTTAAACAGATTACCTCTAATGAAGTGTCTAATGCTCAGCCTGTATCAGCCTAATCCTAGGTGGCAGTTTGTCCCTCAGCTGCCAAGAAACACCACCCTCTGGCCTTATATCACCAATGTCTTCACAGTGCACTGGGAGGTGCGTGGCTTTAATAAACCAAGACAGTGTGTGATCTGACATGCAAATGTAGGTCATTGCATATGTAAATGTGTGATTACAGACTTGCATGCCAGAACACATTAGTGAGACTTTCCTCTCAGCATGCGGTTGTCAGAGTTCCTCAAAAGCTGATGCTAACATTTGTCAAGTTATCACATACGCCAATAAGACAAAAAATTTGCTGTAGATTACATCTCCTTAATGAATGTAAAATACCCAAATTCTGAAATAACAAAAACAATATATACTTATTTTTAACATTGGTCACTCTGTATTTTCAAATACTATGTAATATAATTGATGGGTGGCAGTGGCTTCTCATGTACGGTGCCCTCCATAATGTTTGGGACAAAAACCCATCATTTGTTTATTTGCCTCTGTACTCCACAATTTGAGATTTGCAATAGAAAGAAATCACATGTGGTTAAAGTGCACATTGTCAGATTTTAATAAAGGCCATTTTTATACATTTTGGTTTCACCATGTAGAAATTACAGCAGTGTTTATACATAATTCCCCCCATCTCAGGGCACCATAATGTTTGGGACACAGCAATATCATGTAAATGAAAGTAGTCATGTTTAGTATTTTGTTGCATATCCTTTGCATGCAATGACTGCTTGAAGTCTGTGATTCATGGACATCACCAGTTGCCAGGTGTCTTCTCTGGTGATGCTCTGCCAGGCCTGTATTGCAGCCATCTTATGCTTATGCTTGTTTTGGGGGCTAGTCCCCTTCAGTTTTCTCTTCAGCATATAAAAGGCATGCTCAATTGGGTTCAGATCGGGTGATTGACTTGGCCAGTCAAGAATTGACCATTTTTTAGCTTTGAAAATCTCTTTTGTTGCTTTAGCAGTATGTTTGGGACCATTGTCTTGTAGTAGAATTAACTGCCGGCCAATGAGGTTTGAAACATTTGTTTGAACTTGAGCAGATAGGATATGTCTATACACTTCAGAATTCATTATGCTACTACCTCAGGCAGTTGTATCATCAAAGTGAGCCAGTACGTTCAGCAGCCATACATGCCCAGGCCATAACACCCCCACCACTGTGTTTCACAGATGAGCTGGTATGCTTTGGATCTTGAGCAGTTCCTTCTCTCCTCCATATTTTACTCTTGCCATCACTCTAATATAAGTTAATCTTCGTTTCATCTGTCCGCAAGACCTTTTTCCAGAACTGTGGTTGCTCTTTTTAGTACTTCTTGGCAAACTGCAACCTGGCCATCCTATTTTTGCAGCTAACCAGTGGTTTGCATCTTGCAGTGTAGCCTCTGTATTTCTGTTCATGAAGTCTTCTGCGGACAGTGGTCATTGACATATCAGCACCTGACTCCTGAAGAGTGTTTCTAATCTGTTGGACAGAGAATTCTTCTGTCATCAGCTGTGGAGGTCTTCCTTGGCCTGCCAGTCCCTATACGATTAGTAAGCTCACCAGTGCTCTCTTTCTTTTTAATGATGTTCCAAACTGTTGATTTTTGGTATGCCTAAGGTTTGGCTGATGTCTCTAACAGTTTTATTCTTGATTCTTGGTCTCATAATGGCTTATTTGACTTTCATTGACACAACTTTGGTCCTCATGTTGATAAACGGCAATAAAGGTTTCCAAAGGTGATGGAAAGACTGGAGGAAAGACTCGGTGCTGAGAGCTCTCTTATACCTGCATTAAGGAGGCATTTAAACACAACTGAGCAATTACAAACACCTGTGAAGCCATGTGTCCCAAACATTATGATGCCCTGAAATGGGGGGACCATGTATAAACACAGCTATAATTTCTACATGGTAAAACCAAAATGTATAAAAATACCCTTTAATAAAATCTGACAATATGCACTTTAACCACATGTGATTTTTTTTCTATTGCAAGTCTCAAATTGTGGAGCACAGAGGCAAATAAATAAATGATGGGTCTTTGTCCCAAACATTATGGAGTGCACTGTAGTTTTTAAATGTTGACTTTTCCTCTTTGTTGTCCTATTTGCTTTGTTTTTACTGATGGGAGCTGCTAATCGTTTTCAAATTGCATTGCTTATATAAAAAAAATAGATACACATGAACGTCGCTTTCTATTTCCAGAAATCTAATTTAAATCGGAGTGTTGATTCTTTTGAATCTGTCATCATGACCATTTTGCTTTGTAAAACAAATTCCAAATGGACAAGTAATCTGTTTACACATTTGCCACATTGTCTCTGAATGAATTCCTTTAATCAGGACGAGGGAAGTTATGTGGTTGCCAAAGCAATCATTTTGGAGCTTGCTTTTTGAAATGTTACTTTTACTTTAAAAATGTACAATATTAAACTTTTCACTTTTCACTTATTAATCTAACGATAGTCTGGGTCTTATTAATCTAACGAGGGTCTGGGTCTGGTTGCATATTCTGTACATGCATAAATATCTTGAGTGCTACTGCGTTTAAAAAGCCTAGAACCTGACAGAAATTAATCAACATCACTCACGCCAATTTGGAGTTATTTTTACTGCGCTGTGGTGCTGAATGATAGAATACAAGGTTGATTTTATATCCACCACCCACCAACTTAAGTGTAACTGGTCATAAATGGCTAGTTGGAAGTGAACCATCCCTACAAACCCTGGGATCAAGTTGCTGTTTTTTTAAATTTTTTATCTAAAGTGGGAGATGGAAGTGGAAGATTATTATTTGCCTTAAAGAAAACACAAAATATGGGGAATGTTTCAACTATTCTCTGGTGTTCCAATGATTTGTGGTAACTGATAGTTTACAATGCTCCCATATCGTATAAAATAGTACGTATTAAATAAATAACATTGTTCAAAATGCATGTTTACTACATGATTGAATTCGTTGGTTGAATTTGTTTTGCGGTATAGCGTTTGTACCTACTTACAAAATTTGTGTGATTTTATTTTTAGTGAATGCAGGGAACACAGTGGTGTTAAATGCAAGAGTTCTGCATCTGTCAAAAAACATTAATCTTTACAGAATTTCCTTTTTTAAGGCATATGCTGTCTGTCATGTGGGATTTAAAACTCATCCCAGACTGATCAATTGTATTTCCATTTGTTTTCAGACTAGGTCCATGTTTTATATATTAAAAGAGAACTGTATCTAGCTCCTCGTGTGTATGTTGTGTTGATGCATCAACATAACATACCTGAAACTACTCACATGATTAAGAAGCACTTTTTTTTAAAAACTGGATTTGAAAATTTTGTAAACATGAATTGTGGGAATAAGGAGCAAATCTGTCAGCATCTGAAGTGAGCAATGCTCATGTTGATTACTGGAATCCTTTGGTAGAACCTATCTTTAAATTTTGATATTTAAAGTATCTCTTCTCACCTATTGGTGGAATTATTGTACATTTGTGCATTAACTTTTACATTTGGTATTAAATCGTTTGATACAGTGGTCGAATGTTTATTTAACATTTTTCTTAGCAGTTACTTGTATAGATTCAGAGAATGTCTGGGTTGAAGAATGCAAGGGCAAGTTTGGGGGAAGGGATAGGCAGGCACTGGCCCAATATTCAAGTAGGCTGGAAACGATTGGATCCAAAACTTGCACGGAATGAAAAACAAGATGAGATTGGCATTGACTGAGGAAGGAAGGAACGTAGACAGATTTAAGGGAGGTTCAAATAGAAAATTATGAAGAATTCAAATGGCAAATAGAAAATTGTGAAGAATGTAATCTAATATACTATAATTAGATGAATAATCAAATTGTTTTGGAATAAAACTTAATAACCAAGAATATTTGCTAATTAAATTACTATTTTGATATAAAATGAAAATTAGCAACAAATCAACAAAACAACTGGAGCATAAAGACGCAGTGGTGGAACCCCAGACGTTGCTGTCAGTTATTTTATACTCACCCACTCAACTTGTAAATTATTTTCACTGAAGTATCACAAATGGTATTTTTTTTTTTTTTAAACTGTGTAGATACAAGGAACTGAAGATGCTGGCTTACAAAGAAAGACAAAGTGGTGGAGTAACTCAGCAGATCAGGCAGCATCTCTGGGAAGCATGAATAGGTGACGTTTTGGTTTGGGATCCTTCTTCTGACTTGACCCAAAACATCACTTATCCATGTTCTCCAAAGATGCTGCTTGTCCAGCATTTTGTAATTTTTGTAAACCAGCATCTTCAGTTCCTTGTATCTACACAGTTTAGAATTTTTATTCCAATCATTATTTTGTGCACTCAAATCTTTCAAATTCATTTTTAAAAATTGGTTTCCATTCCGCAGTTTTTTCTCTGAGTTTGGCTGCTCGACCGGCTTCATGATAACGTTATCATTGCATTTCAGACAACGCCTTGAACTGATACCAGGCAACACAAGTCCAATTACAATAAAAACCTTGAGAGAAATCCACAGAGTTGAATACGATTTTAATCTTTATATTAATGCAAAGGTTCTGCGTGCTGCAGTGTTTAACTTCATGTACTTCTCATGTTCATAGAAACCTCTGTGTCCTGATTTGGGCCTCAATACACTGGGAAATTTCCAAATAGTGAAAAAGATTGGCCGCGGACAATTTAGTGAAGTCTATCGAGCATCCTGCCTACTAGATGGGATGCCTGTAGCTCTGAAGAAAGTGCAGGTATGTACACTTGGATGATCATAATTGGCCGTGAACCACAACAGTCAAACGTTGTAGGTACATAAATCAGAATCTACTTGATGTCTGACCTAACAATATAGTATATCTAGGTACAAGGAGGGAATATTGGAAAAAATAATGCATCTATGTTTAAGTAAAATAATGATAACTAATTCTCCCAGAAGCAATTGAAAAACCTTCCTAGGAGCATTGTAAGAAAGGTGGATGAGCTTAGAGCCTGGATTGACATCTGGAAGTATGATGTTGTGGCGATCAGTGAAACATGGTTGCAGGAGGGTTGCGATTGGCAATTAAATGTTCCAGGATTTCATTGTTTCAGATGTGATAGAATCGGAGGGGCAAGAGGTGGGGGTGTTGCATTGCTTGTCAGGGAGGATATCACAGCAGTGCTTTGGCAGGACAGACTAGAAGGCTCGATTAGGGAGGCTGTTTGGGTGGAACTCAGAAATGAGAAAGGTTTAGCAACACTTATAGGGGTGTATTATAGACCGCCAAATAGGGAACGAGAATTGGAAGAGCAAATATGTAAGGAGATAGCAGATATTAGTAGTAAGCACAGAGTAGTGATTGTGGGTGATTTCAATTTTCCGTATATAGACTGGGAATCACATTCTGTTAAAGGGCTGGATGGTTTGGAGTTTGTAAAATGTGTGCAGGATAGTTTTTTGCAGCAATAAGTAGAGGTACCTACCAGTGTTGGACCTCCTGTTAGGAAATGAGACGGGTCAGGTGACGGAGGTATGTGTTGAGGAGCACTTTGGGTCTAGTGATCACAATGCCATTAGTTTCAATATAATTATGGAGAAGGTCAAATCTGGACCAAGGGTTGAGATTTTGGATTGGAGAAAGGCTAATTTTGAGGAGATGAGAAAGGATTTAAAAGGAGTGAAATGGAACTTTTTGTTTTATGAAAAGGATATAATAGAGAAATGGAGGATATTTAAAGGTGAAATTTTGAGAGTACAGAGTCTTTATGTCCCTGTTCGGTGGAAAGGAAAGAATAATAATTTGAAAGAGCCGTGGTTTTCCAGGGAAATTGGACACGGTTCGGAAAAAGAGGGAGATATACAATAAATATAAGCGGCAGGGAGTAAATGAGGTTCTTGAGGAATATAAAGAATGTAAAAGGAATCTTAAGAAGGAAATTAGAAAAGCGAAAAAAAGATATGAGGCTGCTTTGGCAAGTAATGTAAAAGTAAACCCCAAGGGGTTCTACAGATATGTCAATAGCAAAAGGATAGCGAGGGATAAAATTGGTCCATTAGAGAGTCAGAGTGGACAGCTATGTGCTGAGCCGGAAGAAATGGGGGAGATATTAAACAATTTCTTTTCTTCGGTATTCACCGAGGAGAAGGATATTGAATTATGTGAGGTAAGCGAAACAAGTAGAGTAGTGATGGAAATTATGAGGATTAAAGAAGAGGAGCCTCCCTAATCGAGCCTTCTAGTCTGTCCTGCCAAAGCACTGCTGTGATATCCTCCCTGACAAGCAATATAAAAGTGGATAAGTCTCCAGGTCCTGATAGGATATTCCCTAGGACATTGAGGGAAGTTAGTGCAGAAATAGCAGGGGCTATGACGGAAATATTTCAAACGTCATTAGAAACGGGGATGGTGCCGGAAGATTGGCGCATTGCACATGTTGTGCCTTTGTTTAAAAAAAGGTTCTAAAAGTAAACCTAGCAATTATAGACCTGTTAGTTTGACGTCTGTGGTGGGAAAATTAATGGAAAAGATACTTAGGGACAATATATATAATTATTTGGATAAACAAGGCCTGATTAGAAACAGTCAACATGGATTTGTGCCTGGAAGGTCATGTTTGACTAATCTTCTTGAATTTTTGAAGAGGTTACCAGGGAAATTGATAAGGGCAAGGCTGTGGATGTTGTCTATATGGACTTCAGTAAGGCATTTGACAAGGTTCCACATGGAAGGTTGATTAAGAAGGTTAAATCGTTGGGTATTAATAGTGAGGTTGCAAGATGGATTCAACAATGGCTGAATGGGAGATACCAGAGGGTAATGGTTGACAATTGTATGTCTGGTTGGAGGCCAGTGTCTAGTGGAGTACCCCAAGGATCTGTGTTAGGTCCACTGTTGTTTGTCATTTACATTAATGATCTGGATGATGGTGTGGCAAATTGGATTAGTAAATATGCAGATGATACTAAGATAGGTGGTGTAGTTAATAATGAAGTAGAGTTTCAAAGTCTACAGAGAGACTTGGGCCTTTTGGAAGGGTGGGCTGAAAGATGGCAGATGGAGTTTAATGCTGATAAGTGTGAGGTGCTGCATTTTGGTAGGACAAATCAAAATAGGACGTACAGGGTAAATGGTAGGGAATTGAGGAATGCAGTGGAACAGAGGGATCTGGGAATAACTGTGCATTGTTCCCTGAAGGTGGAATCTCATGTGGATAGGGTGGTGAAGAAGGCGTTTGGTATGCTTGCCTTTATAAATCAGAGCATCGAGTATAGAAGTTGGGATGTAATGTTAAAATTGTACAGGGCATTGGTGAGGCCGAATCTGGAGTATGGTGTGCAGTTCTGGTCGCCAAATTATAGGAAGTATGTCGACAAAATGGAGAGGGTACAGAGGAGATTTACTAGAATGTTGCCTGGGTTTCAGCGCTTAAGCTACAGAGAGAGGTTGAGCAGGTTGGGTCTTTATTCTTTGGAGCGTAGAAGGTTGAGGGGGGACTTGATAGAGGTTTTTTAAATTTTGAGAGGGACGGATAGAGTTGACGTGGGTAGGCTTTTCCCCTTGAGAGTGGGGAAGATTCCAACAAGGGGACATAGCTTCAGAATTGAGGGACAAACGTTTAGGGGTAACATGAGGGGTAACTTCTTTACTCAGAGGGTGGTGGCTGTATGGAATGGGCTTCCGGTGGAAGTGGTGGAGGCAGGCTCGATTTTATTATTTAAGAGTAAATTGGATAGGTATATGGATAAGAGGGGATTAGAGGGTTATGGTCTGAGTGCAGGTAGATGAGACTAGGTCAGGGAGAGTGGTCGGCGTGGACTGGTAGGGCCGAACGGGCCTGTTTCCGTGCTGTAGTTGTTATATGGTTATATGGTTATATGGTCTTGGGTAGTAGGTTGTTACTATTTACAAATTCTTGAAATTAATGATTCTGTTAAATCCTCTCTTTACAACTGTTGACTATTAACATGTTTTAGATAATGCACTTTGCTGTGCGTAATATGTAATTAAATTACTGCATTGATATTAAACACATCCCCAAGCCATTCATTGGGTACTTTCAATATTGATTGGTGTAAAATTATTTTTGTGTATCTTTTGGTTGGATAAATATTGCTCAGATTTTTCAGTTGTATTTGTTAGAATATTCTCCTACCACATGTGCATACTTTTGCAGCAGCGTTTTATTATTTAAAAAAATACAGCAGATAATGATGCAGAGAAAACGGAATGAACCCTGCATCATTTAGTGATTTGTAAGCATTGGACATGAAAAGGAAACCTGAAATTAATATTTTATTCCAGATATTTGAAATGATGGATGCCAAAGCTCGTCAAGATTGCATAAAAGAAATAGATCTCCTAAAGGTAAAAAAGGCATCTTCAAAACAAAATTAGAAACATGAAGAAATAATTTAAACTATCTTTGGATATTTAATGGTTTGCCAGGTGTTCACTTTTTCGTTGGTGCAACAAAAAATGCTGGAGGAAGTACTTGTTAACTCTTTATCTTCTAACTTGATACTTTAGATTGTGTAAACTGATAGTAAGAGTTTGTAGCGGTATTACCATGAACGTTGTTATACTCTATCACTGTGTTATGCAAGTGAGAACATAGACCTTCTGTAATTGTGACAACTGTGATTATGATTATGGTCTGGTCCTCCATGTTACTCAGTGCGAATTATCTTGACAGTACTGTAGTGTGCAACTTTATGAGTTTATCCGTGGCAAGTTGATGTTTCGGCTAGTTAAATTGAACTGAACCATTTGCTCCATATACTTAAACACAGTACAAGGAAGAGTTGATCATAAGGTCATAAGGGATAGGAGTAGAATTAGGCCATTCAGCCCATCAAGTCTACTCCACCTTTCAATCCTGGCTGATCTAACTCTCCCTCCTAACTCCTGCCTTCTCCCCATAACCTCTGACACCAGTACTAATCAAGAATCTATCTATCTCTGCCTTAAAAAATATCCACTGACTTGGCCTCCACAGCCTTCCGTGGCAAAGAATTTCATGGATTCACCACCCTCTGACTAAAGAAATTTCTCCTCATCTCCTGCCTAAAAGAACATCCTTTAATTCTGAGGCTATGACCTCCAGTTCGAGACTTTCCCACTAGTGGAAACATCCTGTCCACATCCACTCTATCCAAGCCTTTCAATATTCTGTTTGTTTCAATGAGGTCCCCCCTCATTCTCACTCCATCAAGTACAGGCCCAGTACTGACATATGTTAACCTACTCATTCCTGGGATCATTCTTGTAAACCTCCTCTGGACCCTCTCCAGAGTCAGCACATCCTTTCTCAGATATGGTGCTCAAAATTTCTCTCAATATTCCAAATGCGGCCTTACCATCGCCTTACCAGAGCCTCAGCATTACATTCCTGTTTTTGTATAGAAGCCCTCTTGAAATAAATGCTAGCATTGAGTTTGCTTTCTTTACTATTGATTCGACTTGCTGATTAACTTTTTGGGAATCCTGCACCAGCACTCCCAAGTCCCTTTACACCTCCGATTTCTGGATTCTCATCCCATTTAGAAAATAACATTGTCGAGAGTGCAGAAGGGATTCACCAGGATGTTGCCTGGAAAAGAGGCCTGGAGTTATAAGTTTATTCTCAGTGGAACTTGGGAGTCTAGAAGTTTATAAATTTATGAGGGATAGTTCGTCTTTTTCCTCGGATAGGGGAGCCTAAAACTAGAGGGCATAAGGTTAACGTGAGGGGGAAACCTGTAAAGGAGTTCTGAAAATATGAAGAAGGGTTTCGACCTGAAATGTCACCTATTCCTTTTCTCCAGAGATGCTGTTCGACCCACTGAGTTACTCCAGCTTTATGTGTCTATCTGAGAATTAAGTTGTTCATGGAGATGGTGATTATGCAGAGTGAGCTGCCAAGGATGTGGTAAAGGCAGATCCAATTACAACATTTAAATGGCATTTGCGCATGTACTTGGATAAGAAAAGAGTAGAAATGATGTCTGAATTAGGGGGATATTATCCAGAGGGTTGGACAGATTTGAATCATTTTCTCTGAAATACCAGAGATTGAGGGGAGACCTGAGAGAAGTATATAAAATTATGGGACGCATAGACTGGGTAACCAGTCAGAAAGTTTTTCTCACGATGGAAATATCACATACTAAAGAACATAGGTTTAAGGTGAGAGGGGCAAAGTCAAAGGAGATATGCAGGGCAAGTTTTTTTACACAGAAGATGGTGAGTACCTGGAACACACAGGTGGTTGAGGCAGATATGATAGTGGTGTTTTTGTGATTCTTAGGTAGACACATGGGTATGCAGGGAATGGAAGGATATGAATATGGAACATATGCAGGCAGTTAAGAGTTGGTCTTGGCACCATGTTCGGCGCCATGGAGGGCCAAAGGGCCTGTTCCTGAGCTGTGTTCTGGAGGGAAACAGGTCAAACGTAGGCAGATGGAATTATCATAGATAAATATCATGTCAGCAGGGACATGGTGGACTGGGCTGTGGGGTGGAAGGGATGCTTCTGGTACTGTAAAACTGTAAAATTCAGTTCTATATGGTTTTGACTTACACGTGATAAATTCTTTTAAGCAGTATTAGTTGGTTCAATGTTTGCATTCCCAAACATTTACTGAACATGACAGTTGCTATTGGTAAAAGTTATGGACCAATGATATAATAAAAACATCACCATACCTCTGTAGAAAAGAATTCTTTGTATCTGCACAAAAACCCAAGAGGAGGCAGTCTGGCCCCTCAAAGCCAACCTTGCAATTCAATATGATCATGGCTGATTACTGAAAATCTTCAACACTTTCTCTTTTTTAATTTTATTTCAGATTTTCAGCATCTGCTGTATCTTTCTTTTCAGGGACCAATTGGATACTTCCCCAGAAGTGAGGGGCAACTTTTATCACACAGAGGGTGATGGGTATATGGAACAAGACAGGTACATGGATAGGACAGGTTTGGAGGGATATGGACCAAACGTGGGCAGGTGGGCCTAGTGCAGCTAGGTCATGTTGGTGGGTGTGGGCGTTGGGCCGAAGGGCCCGTTTCCACACTGTATCACACTATGACTAAGCTGCCGCAGGAAGTAGTTGAGGCCGGTACAATCACAGTGTCCAAAAGGCATTTGCACATGTACATGATAAGAAAGATTTAGAGGGATAAGGGGCAAACACGGGGCCAATTAACATGGGCGCCTTGTTGGGCATGGACGAGTTGGGCTGAATTGCCTGTTTCTGTGCTGCACGCCTCTATGTCACTGACTTTGCAGAAATCAATTTCTATGCACCTCTGTTTTAAATGATCTGCCCCTGATGTTGCAACAATCTCTTCTCATTCCAATCTCTCCCACTGTATAATTGTGAATGGCTGAAGTGAATTATCATGTTATTTTTAAGATTGACTAATTTATTAGATTAATCTAGAAAGATTAAAATGACCGTGTATTTTCATTTTATCTCTAGGAATTGATTAAAAAATCTGCAAAATTCTCAATGAATATTTGATTAAATGGTTTTATGCTTATGTATTTTACAGCAATTAAACCATCCAAATGTAATAAAATATCTTGCTTCATTCATTGAAGATAATGAGCTGAATATTGTACTAGAACTGGCAGATGCTGGAGACCTTTCGAGAATGATTAAGGTAAGCATTTGCAACTTCAAACAATCTTTTAGCCTTCTAATGTAATCATTGTTTGATATCCAGTCTTGTTTATGTAAGTCATTTATGGAATAAGCGATGGTGTAAACTATCGATGACAATATATTGAAGCAAAACAAATTATGTTGATCTGCTTTAATATTGAAGTAGACCTCACTTTTTTCTGGTTTTCACAATTAAAAATATAGCTTTTATTGCCAGCTTGGAAACACCATTCATCTCTAGTCCCATCCTTGGGAGTTGAGCAAGATTTTTGTTTGCTTGCCCAGAGTGAAATGCGTTTATGATAGCAATTCCTGTTGTGGCTTGCATTGATATAGCATCTGATTTGCACATAATACATTTTTTGTAAAACTTTGAAAACTGGTGATGGCCTAGATTTTGCTTATTGACGATTTTGATCACTGCGGAACAATAAACGTTTCCTGTCATTAATCTGGGAAGGCCATAAGACATAGGAGCAGAATTAGGCCATTGAGTCTGCTTGGCCATTCAATCATGGCCGATCTATTATTCCCTCTCAGCGCTATTTTCCTGCCTTCTCCCCATAACCTTTGACGCCCTTACTAATCAAGAATCTGGGAAGTTCGCAAGAGCTCCAAGATTTCCATCCATGTTTAGTTTAAAGTGGAAATTCCAAAGTTGCTGTCAACAATTCATTGTCCCTCCAGGCTGTATTGTTTGTAACTTTCAATGCTACATTCAAAGTTAATTTATTTCTACAGATTTGAATTTAAGTTGTTTATGAATGAGACCTACTGCAAAATGCTCTGAAAATATTTTGCTTTGTTGTATACACTCCCAAAGAGTGTTTTATGGCCTAATTATTACTCAGCGAAATATCTGGTTCTGGGGTAGATTTATTTCTTCTAACATCCTTGAATTAATATGTCATAACATAAGGGTTTTTTAAAAAGGCATGTTTAATGGAATGTGTATTCAATACATTACATTAATCAGCCATGATTGGATGGCAGAGTAGACTTGATGGGCTGAATGGCCTAATTCTGCTCCTACAACTTATGATCTTATTGTATTCATCTGTGTTTTGTTCGCTCCCTTCATGTTTGAACAGTTGGTTTGAAAAATGATTGCTAACTCCAGAAACGTTTTGATGTGATTCATTGCTCAGCCAAAGTATGTTGAGAGGAGCCAGGGATTCCTATGAAATGATCATTGACAGAAAATTCTTGTCACAGAAATTGGGAAATAGTTGAGAATTTTTTTTCCCTTTGAAGGCCAGAACTAGCTGATTACCAATTTTGGGCCACTGAAATATTGCACACTTCTCAATAGTAGCTATCACAATAGTTTGACATGCCTGCTAAAGCACATGTGCTTTAACTTGTTGCTTCTGTAATAAATAGTATTTGTCACTTGTCATTTTAATGGACTGGAAGATATGAGACAATCTAAGAGCTGTAAAACTGTCAACAATGCTCCATTAATACAATAAAAACGATTAAAAGCCAGCAAAGTCTGAGTAAAAATGCTTTGAAAATACTCTGGAGAAGTAAATACACCGTACATATCTGCAGTCTTTTGCTCAGAATAGGGGAATCAAGAACTAGGGGACATAGGTTTAAGGTGAGAGGGGAAAGATTTAATAGGAATCTGAGGGGGCAACTTTTTCACTCACAATGGAACGAGTAGTCAGAGGAGGCAGTTGAGCAAGGTATTAATATCCACATTTAAAAGACATTTGAACAGGGTCGAGAATAGGAAAGGTTTTGAGGGATATGGGTCCCAAACACGGGCAAATGTGATTCACTTCGATTGGGCATCTTGGTCTAAAGGGCCTGTTTCCATGCTATATGACTCTGTAATGCTATATGACTCTGTAATGCTATAATTCCATCTTCTGAAAAAGAACTTAATTATAAAGAAGGTAGACACAAAATGCTGGAGTAACTCAGTGGGTCAGACAACATCCCTGGAGAGAAGGAATGGGTGAGGTTTCGGGTCTAGACCCTTCTTCAGACTGACGTCAGGGGAGTGGCGGGACAAAGATAGGATGTAGTCGGAGACAGGAATTATAAAGAAACTCAAAACTATTAGCATGTGAAAGAAATGTAATTTCCACTTAATTCTCTTTTTGAAGATACTCTAAATTGGACACCAAACAGTACAGTTCTCCTCCAGGATATTTGTGATCTGTGTGAATAGGGCGTAGTGTACTTCCTTAACCATCAAATTCAAGTATTATTTGTAAGCAGCTGCATTTGAACTGAGCCTTACAAAGTCTATGACTGCAGTCAATGACCAACTTGTCATTGCCGAAAAGTCTGCAGCATCTCTGGAGAAAAAAGATGGGTGACGTTTTGGGTCGGAACCTTTCTTCAGACTGTGAAAGAGTTACAATTTGCAGAAACCAATTAACCTACAAACCTATACATCTTTGGAGTGCGAGTGGAAACCGTTTCACCCAGAGACATGCGGTCACAGGGAAAACATGCAATTTCCATACAGACAGCACCCATAGTCAGAATCGTACCCAAGGTACCTTACTGAGAGAGGTGCCTTACAGGTCTCTGGCGCAGAGAAAGGTGCCACCCATATGACAAGATGAACCCAAAAAATATGCTGTTGAAAGGATAAGTTTACACTCTTGGATGTAGTTTCAAATGACCATACAAGGAACTGCAGATGCTGGAATCCTGGAAGAACTCAGCGGGTCAAGCAGCATCTGTGAAGGGAATGATGAAACGACGTTTCAAGTCAGTCTGAAAAAGCGTCACCTGTCCATTCCCTCCATAGATGCTGCCTGCTTCTTGAGTTCCTCCAGCACTTTGTGTTTTATGAGTCTCAATGGGTTAGACTAATAAGCAGCTTTCCTTCTTGAAACTTATTAAAAATATAAGATAAAACAGTCCATAAAAATGCGTGACAGTACAAAGCACAAATATACATTAAGCTAATAGCTCTAATACAAATTATGAAACAAGTCTGTTTTTTGTTCATTGTCTCTTCCAATGTGTCTTCAAATTGACACCAAATTTTGTTACTGAAAAAATATATTGATCAATGTCATTGGTCTATTAAATCAACACAGTTGGTGAGATTAACCATAATACAATTTGAATGAGATGTATTTGGATTTAAAGTGATGAAAAAGTTGACTAAAATCCAAAACTGAGAAAGTAAAGTTGAAGTCATGCCCCGAGATGATGCAGATCATTCAGTTGATGTAACTTCTCAATATTAGCAGGAGAGTGGAATTGGGAGTCAGGAATATGGTATGGTCATGGAACCCGTGCTTTGTACCTGGAGCTGCAAAGTGCAGGGTTGTCTGTGTGTTCATTAGTAATTAAGTTTTTATGGGCAATACCTTATGGTGGCCTGTGACAAATGGGGTCAAAAGCAAGTGCAGGCTTCAACTCAGGAAAGTATAATTTGTCCAGGGCATTCAGATGTACTCCAGCCCCTTGTTTTTAAATATTTTTTTGTCATTTCCAAAAACTGCTCAAATTTTCATCGAAGATTAAATAGGCAGAAGTACGCCTATTTGGGAAGCAACAATTATTGATACTTTGGAGCTTTTCTTGAACAAGGGGGTTAAGGATGAAAATATGAGATGGCATTTGTATGTTTGTAGTGGTCATGTGCATACATAATAAGTTAACAAAGGAAATTTCGATTACACATGGACATTGAGGGGAAAGCAAAAGATGACGGTACAGAGGTAAGTTTAGGTCAACTTCTGAGTGGTATTTAAGATCTTTCCTGGCAGGAAGTTTAATATATCAAAACTAACTTGAGTGTAGTGCCGCAGGATAGTGTGAGGATGAATGAAAATGAAAGTGTGACTGGAAGGGGTAAAAATGTAAGCAAAGCTTTGTAGCAGAGTTTCAAAACCGAAAGGAAAAATAGTTTAAAAACATCAAAGCCTGTGGTTCCAGACTGCATCTAGCAATTGTAACAACATAGGTACGTTGATGGCACAAATAGAAATATATGAATTGTATTCAACTTGCAATTACAAAGATTACAAAGATGGTTCCATAGTAAGTAGAATGGAAAACCCTGTATTCCGGGTTGAAAATGGGCTTGTGGAAAGGGCAGCAAATGAGCAGACATTTTAACGATTTTTTTCATAATACTCAGTAGAAAAGATATCCTAATCACAAAGAGCGATTCAGGAAAAAAAGATTAAAAGTGATAGAAAATTGACACTGAGGAAATGACAAGTAAGATGAAAACAATCAGCAAGGGCCATGAGTATAAAAAAAGGAAGAGGGTGGCTGAGGTCAGTGAGGTCCCTGAAGAATGAGACTGGGGAACGTCATGAGGGGACTCTTTTTCCCAGGATAGATGAACCAAGAACTAGAGGGCATAGGTTTAAGGTGAAAGAGGAAAGATTTAATAGGAACCTGAGGGGGGACTTTTTCACACTGGGTGGTGGGTATATGGAATGAGCTGCCAGAGGAAGTAGTTGAGGCAGGCACAATCACAACATTTAAAGGACATTCGGACTGATACATGGATAGGAAAGGTTCAGAGAGATTTGTGCCAAGCGGGGGGAAATGGGAGTAGCTTAGATGGGGCTTATTGGTCAGCAAGGATCATTTTGGCCAAAGTGCCTGTTTCCATCCTGTATGTCCCTGACTCGAAGGGGGAAACCAAATAGTTGGAAACATGCATGTTAACATCTGTTATTGTAGAGTTGCGACAAGAACACAAGAAAATAGGAGCAGGAGTAGGTCACCTCGCCCCTCAAGCTTGTTTCCTCCCCATTCAATATGATCATGGCCAATGGCGTCACGTCTTATCCATATCCTCGTAGCCCTCAATCCACTATCTTTCAAAAAATTATCTAGTTCCACTTTAAATGCTTATATGAACTATGCTCCACAACTCTGGGCAGTGAATTCTAGAAATTCAGCATTTTAACAGACAATAAAATTAAGAAGCATCTACAGTGCCATATTTATCCCGTATTTATACACTGGGCAGCTTGGGTGTAATCATGTTATCATGTTTTTCCGCTGACTGGCGCGCAACAAAAAAGCTTTTCATTGTACCTCGGTGCAAGTGGCAATAAACTAAACTAAACAAATTATTGTTATTGGCAAAAGTATTTTATTGTCATATGTACCGAAACAGAACAACAAAATTCTCACTTGCAGCAGCACAGCAGATGTGTGAACATAGTACTCTGTAAAACCCCATTTAAACAAAAAAAGTTTTATTTGTATATATTTGGAGGTTGTGATGTTTAATAGCCTGATGGTTGTAGGGAAGCTTGGACTTTACCAAAGTGTTATTCTCTACATTATACTTTATTTACCAGTTCTTAGTACTAGCGTTATTCCCTCAATTAAGATCGCCTTTCTTTAGTTACTTCAATATTTTATAGTATAAGAAAATAACTGCAGATGCTGGTACAAATCGAAGGTATTTATTCACAAAATGCTGGAGTAACTCAGCAGGTCAGTCTGAAGAAGGGTCTCGACCCGTAACGTCACCCATTCCTTCTCTCCTGAGATGCTGCCTGACCTGCTGAGTTACTCCAGCATTTTGTGAATAAATATTTTATAGTACGTCATTTCGGAAAATAGCACTGAAATGTTGTTTGCTGTTCCCAACCTCCGCTGCTAACTGTCATGGCTGCTACCACAGGAGCTTTTATTTAAGCTTTGTTTGTCTGGCAATCAGAAGGATGTGGAATACTTTATGAAAGCTCAGAGAGCCAGCTCTGATAGTAGATACAAATCTCCAGCAGAGAAGTCAGCAGCTGCTAAGTTGGCATTGTTTGTCATTCATTGCCAGGGCAATGCCGTCGGGAGATATATTCTGCCTCAACAAAAAAGCACTTTTATGACTTGAATATCAATTCATACATAATATTGACAACATAGGGAGAACCGGGGAACTAATATAAGAAGGATATCCTTTGGTTTTAGAGCTAGAATTCTTCAAATTTGCAGAAATTGCTAAATTGTGAAACTCTCAATTTTGTTCTTGTCTGTCCTCTGAAGTGATTGTCCACTTACTTGAGATAGAAACAAAATGCTGGAGTAAAATAACTCAGCGGGACAGGGAGCATTTGTGGAGAAAATGGATATGTAACATTTCAGGTTGGGAGTCGCCTTCAGTCGCTACTCCAAATGTCACCTATCCATGTTCTCCAGAGATATTGCCTGAGCCACTGAGTTACTCCAGCATTTTATGTCTATCTTTTTATAAACCGCCATCTGCAGTTCCTTTTTATTACATTTAGCCCACTTACTTGAGCTCCTTGGCCTAAAATTTCATTTTTATTCCTACATTTTTAGGTTTTTTCTTTCACTTTACCTCCCCACCATTTCCCAATTCCTCCCTCAAAAAAGGATATACTTGTCTGTGAATTTTATTACAATTCTTAAGTCAACAAAATAATTTTGTTATTGTAAAATATAGACACAAACTGCTGGAGTAACTCAGCAGGTCCGGCAGCATCTCTGGAAAAAAGGAATAGGTGACGTTTTGGGTCGAGATCCTTCTTCAGACGAGTGAGATTGAGAAAAAGGGTTTCAACCCAATACACCATCTATTCCTTTTCTCCAGAGATGCTGCCTGACCTGTTGAGTTACTCCAGCATTTTGTGTCTATCTTCGGTGTAAACCAGCATTTGCAGTTCCTTCCCACACAATGTTGTTATTGTGTTCCGCTCCAGTAAATTGGCTCGCCCATAATAAAATTCAAGCTAACATCATCCACTGCATCACAAGTTCCAGATGTTTCACACCTGGTGAAGGAAGTACCAGCAACATTTATTTCTTTTTGGACTTGCATCTGCGCCGCAGGGATTTACAAATCACCTTCCTTACTACTGCCTGTTTGGGGCTACAACTAGTACATGTGTGCACTTAATTGGCAAGTTAGTCCATGAGCATCTTGACAAGAAGTCGCAAGTTCTCATTTTTGAAGGATTTGCTTGTTTACCAATGAAATGAAACAATTGCTTGAAGCCAGAGAAGATGCTCATAATTTATGCGTGCCAAATATCTCTGGAAATTATTGGCTTTTGAAGTGATTTTACCACTGTGGTCATGAGTCTTGGCTGGAGGACTGAGGAACTTTTTTTTTTCCAGTCATTATGGTAATGGGTGTATGATATTAGAAAGTGGATTTAATTAATATTTTTCAGACTGTTTGCCATTGCCACCCTGTGGTCTCTGGTGGTAATAGCACACCAGATACATATTCTGGCATTGAAAGGAAAAGTTTGGAACAAAATATTCTGTCAGGTTACATGTGCCTCCTTTGTCCTTAACAGCCTGCAGTGTGCACAACCTAACTGCATGGATGGAAGCTCTTCCAAGCAGCAGAAGATCAGGCAAAAATTATATTTTCCTTTGACATTCCTTCGTACAGAGCTAATTTTATTATCAAAGTTTAGTTTCGAGATACAGCATGGAAACAGGCCCCTCAGCCCACTGAGTCGTGCCAACCAACGATCACCCAAACGCTAGTTTTATCCAACACACCAGGGGGAATTTACAGAAGCCAATTCAACTCCAATCCCGCACGTCTTTGGACTGTGGGAGAAAACCAGAGCACCCAGAAAAAACCCACGCAGTCATAGGGGAACGTACAAACTCCCCAAAGACAGCACCCATAGTCAGGATTGAACCCTGGTCTCTGGTGCTGTAAGGTAGCAACTCTACCACTGTGACACCCCATTGTCATTTTTTAATTAAAAAAAAAAATTGCTTCCTTTGATCAGTTGATCAATTGTTTTGATAAATGTATATCTGACTGTTGGCTTTATACCACTTGTCTCATTTCCTTTCACCAAATTCATTACTTCACCCTTCTCAGGATTGAATTCAGTCTTTTTTTTTTGTTGCCATTTCACCAGAATTTGTCTCTGCTATCTGAGACAAATAGCAGCAAGAAACATTTGCCCAGGCAAGGTATAGCTATGAAAGTGAGTTTTGGTAATCACAATATAAAAAATTGAAATGAATAACCAAACCCACATGAATCTTTGGAGAGAAAGATTGTTAAAGGCACTTCCCAGAGGGAGGGATCCAATAATTTTGAAGTTCAGTCAATGGACTTGCTCTCTGAGCAAGACATCTGGACTAAGACTAGCCACTAGCTCTCTCAGCTTTACACCTGGAAACCTCATTAATTTACTTAAATAGGATAACGTTAACAGTATTATTTAATCTGTTTTTAATGGCAACGACTAGTTCCTTCCCACTTTGCAGTGAATTCCATGCTAATGGACTAAATGTCTGACCCGCACACTGTTCAGGTTGTACTCCCTTAACATTCACATTTTGATGAACTCCAGTCTTTTTGATTATTTCCAGGGATCCCTTGTCCCCTTTCATTGAAACCAATGTAGAAATCTTGCTGCCTTCTCGATTGTGGTCCACCTTGAAATTCTTCTCTGGATGTTTATGATGTTGGATATCCTTTCGCAATCCCTTGCCGAATTTGCCTTTCATTCGACTTGAAGGCCTGACAATTAATTGCCCCGACAATGGCATTTTCTAGAGATTCCCTTGGAAAGGTTTTTTTTCATAATTTTTACAAAACTAGTTTAGATTATCTTTCAAGATTGACATCTTGTCACACTTTCGCGGAACACCCTCGCTCAGCCCGCGTGAACCAACCTGATCTCCCGGATGCTGGACACTTTAATTCTCCTTCCCAATCCTACACAGACCTTTCTGTCCTCGTTCACCTCCATTGTCAGAGTGAGGCTAAATGCAAATTGGAGGAACAGCATCTCATATTTCGCTTGGGCAGCTTGTGGTATGAATATTGATTTCTCTCACTTCAGGCAGCCCCGGTATTCCATCTCTCTTTATCCCTCCCCCACCCAAGTTGCACCAGCTTGTCATTTTCACCCTACAAACGGCTTACAATGGCTTGTTTCCTTTATCATCGTTACTTTTTTGCACACATTTATTCACAAAATGCTGGAGTAACTCAGCAGTTCAGGCAGCATCTCAGGAGAGAAGGAATGGGTGACGTTTCGGGTCGAGACCCTTCTTCAGTTTTTGCATATCGTTCATTCATTGTCTTTTTGTTTGCATATCTTTCATTCTTTATCTCTCCACATCACCATCTTATATCTCTCGTTTCCCTTATCCCTAACCAGTCTGAAGAAGGGTCTCAACCCAAAACGTCACCCAATCCTTCTCTCCAGAGATGCTGCCTGTCCTGCTGAGTTACTCCAGCATTTTGTGTCTATCTAAGGTGTCTTTTATTCTCCTTTTATATTTGCCGTAGTTTGATGCCTGCAAGACAGCTGCTGCATTGAAAATTGCTTACTTTCTAGCATAATTTTGTGAAGAGAGAGCTCCCACATGTCAAGATCCATCTTAAACCAGCCTTGCTCAGTATTTCTTCAGATAAAAGGATAGCAAATAAAATGTAATTTTATTGTGTTTAACTGCATTCACTTTTTTTATATGCAGAAAATAAATCTCTTTCTCCAGATCCATAAATTTCACTTTGCTTTACAGTTGCATCCAAACCAGTTATCTGAGTGTCAGGTTATTAATTTTTATTGTCAGCAGGCAGCACAATTGCTGAATTGCAACAGTCCAGCAATGTTTCGGCTCACTATATATTCAGATAGGAATGTTTTTTAATGTATATGCTTCAATTCATATAGAGTAGCCTGGTGCAGCTGCTTCTTGTGCACATATTCTATATCAAAAATAACACTGGGCTATGTTAAATTTGCAGGAAATGACTTCCTCTATGCATAAATCTTTATGATCACAGAAGATTTTTTCTTGTTCTAGGTTCTATACTTATTAAAATTGCAGGCATCACGTCATTAAAAATAATGTTATATATCAAAATATCCAGTAGGTTTTAATCTCTGCTGTTTTCAAAATAATATGCATCAAGACTAGAAACAACTTTGTTAATTTTAGACCTGCATTATAATAAAAGCCTACGTTAACATTTAATCCCAATTAAAGTAATTTACACTGTGTAGAAGGTATTTGGTGAATCCAAATGTGTTTAACGCAAGCTGCAGTCCCCATCATCAAGGTTATACTAGTGGAATAATTTCCAGTTAACTCAGAGTCATTAGTCTTGATGTGGTTAAATATGAAGGTTAGTGTTAGAATCTTGAGCTTTATATTTTCTACCAGTTCATAGAATTCCCAGAGTTATTGCTGTATTGATATGACACCCAAGCCAAAATTTAAGCATCCATTCATTATCCATTCTTTTGCATTTATAGCTGTAATAGTTGTAAAATATCCAGCCTCCAGTCATTCGTTTTGTTGATATTAATCTTGAAACCCTTGATGATACTCCGGTATCATTTGCAGAACTTTATTTTAAACCCCTGCTAATGGCATTAATCCCCTTTCATATAGGACTGTATTCCATTCTCTTATTGCAGTATTTGCTTTCGTATTCCATGCAATATTCTTTTACACAATTTTTGTTTGGAATCCTTTGTTCCAGTCTCAATAGAAATGGCAATTTTTATACATTTGTTTTTTTTCCATTTGGCTGCGCATGTTATATAGAATACACCTCCTGAAAAGAAAGCTGTTTCATATCCTTACCCTCCCAACATCAAACGAGCCTCTGATATGTAAATGCAGCCTTGGGAAGAATAGATGCAAAGCCTCATTTTGGATGGATGCCAAAACTTTCTTTCTTATTTGAAACGTGAGAAGAGCAGCTGACCAACAATTTACATGTGAACCACAGCAGAACACATCTGGGAGGCAAAACTTGACTGTTGGTCTGCGGTGGTCTGATATCTCTTTTGAAAGAGTAGAAGCATTACATTTGGTATTTTTGACATGATAAGAAACTAATATTTAAATGTATTAATTGGATTTGTATCAGAGTAGTATTTAGTACCAACTCCCATCATATAATTTTGCTGACATTTACTGCATTTTATGGAAGGCCAGATGTGTATTTCTGAAGATAGACATAAAATACTGGAGTAACTCAGCGGGTCAGGCAGCAGCTCTGGAGAACATAGAGAGGTGACGTTTCACTGAATGCTAGAGTAACTCAGCGGGTTAGGCAGAACCTCTGTATAAAAGGAATAGGTGAAATCCTTCCTCAGACTGTAATTCTAATTCTAAATATTATTGAGTATTATTCCTTTTTGTATAAAATAAAAGTAAGTACTTTGCTACCTCTAAAAATCAAGTGGTTCCATTATTCCCATGCATATTGAGAGATTTTTTTTCAAAAGAAATATTACAACATTAGCAATGAATCAGCTTCCCAGCTTGCCTCTGTCATTGTTAATTATCGCAAAATTATTTTTGCTCTTGTCAGATTCCTACAGGCAACAAGGTACATCAATGTCACTGTCATCAGTTTTAACTTGTAGAAGTTTGCTGTCTGATTATTTGAAAATATGTCCAATCCAGTTATCATATTACTCCATTATGGCAAAGCTATTCCATAAGTATTTTTGATGTAGATGGAGAGTATCCCAAAAGTAATGTTGGAGAATACAGAGAGGGGAACTCAGGGATTGGTATGGAGAGTATTGGGATGGTGCCCCAGCATTGGGCTTGGACAAACAAACCAGGACTCCTCAGGCGTTGAAAATCCAATTGCTATCTGTTCAAGGAAATGGCTGGGAGCTACAGGCCAGTGAGTCTAACATCTGTGGTCAAAAAGTTACCAGAGAGTATTCTGAGGAATAAGATATACATGTATTTAGATGGACAAAGGCTGATTAGGGATAGTCAGCACGGTTTTGTACGTTGGAAATCGTGTCTCAGGAATCTGGGTTTTTTGAAGATGTAACTCATAAGGTAGAGGTGGGCGGAGCTGTGGATGTTGTATATATGGATTTCAGCAAGGCATGTGACAAGGTTCAGCATGGTAGGTTGCTCTGGAAGGTTAGATTGCATGGGATCCAAGGGGAGAAAGCTGACTGTGTAGAATATTGGCTTCATGGAAGGAAGCAAAGGGTGATGATGGAAGGTTATTTATCAGACTGGAGGCCTGTGTGCCTCAGGGTTATGAGGTTAGGCCCATTGTCATCTACATCAATGATTTGGATGAGAACATACACGGCAGATTATCAAGTTTTGCAGATGATACAAAAGTGGGTGGTATTGTAGATAGCAAGGATGGTTGTTAAAAATTAAAATGGGGAGCTCAAATCACAGAATGAAGTTCATAGCGCATGTCAGAATATAACATGTGATGCGGAAATTAAATGAAAAATGAGAAACATTCCATTTTGGAAGAAGAAGTGGCAACACCTGTTTAATTTGTGTTAAAGTGCCTGCAGGGAAAGCTGACAAATATCCAGTAGCCCGGGCCAATGTGACACTCAAAGAAACCGTACGAGTTTCCAGAAGAGGAAGTGCATGTGTGTATGTGTGTGGAAACATGTCTTGAAGAAACTTCTAGTGTCTACAGAAATACATCAGCTGCAAATTAGAATCAGAACACATTGCAAACCTTAGGGAAGAAAGGAAAATTAACCTACAAATGATGCATCCAATTTTGGTCGTTTTAGGAAGAAATGGACTGAAGAATGGAATATTAGAAGATATTTGTACATGTTTACATTGGGTAGTTCAATGATATGTGTAATAGAAAGCATTCTAAATATCACTTGGCTATAATTTATCTACAGAAATTGAGGTTGGATTGAATGCATTTTTATTCCGTGAAACAACAAAAGCGATATGTGGCAATATATTAAAGGCAAACCTGATCTTAATTTTTTGTTCAGAAAACTGTAGCAAAAGTTTCAGCTGGTGGTATTGAGTTTACGTGTTATATTGGTCCTGCCTCATTGCGGAAAGAGTGGTATTACGGAGAAAAGTGGATAAATTAATTCAACAATTTAAGATAATTAGTAATTCCAGCCTCATCTCACATTGTCACAGATGACTGCCAATTTATCAATCTACACTACCTCCGGTTTCCTCCCACATGCCAAAGACAGGCAGGTTTGCAGGTTAATTGGATTCTGTAATTACTCGTGTATGGGTGTGTATAGGATAGAAAGTGGGATTGATGGTCAGTGTGGACTTGGGCCAAAGGACCTGTTTACAGGCTATATCTCTAAACTAAAGTAAACTCAATGTCCATTATTCACTTCATCGGTATTTGTTTCCAATAGAAATTGTTTCCGAAAATGAATTTTCTTTACATTGCCTTGTGAATTATTATTATTATTATTTCAGTATCATCCACATTTTTATAGCATGCCATTTATAGTCCTATTTGATATTTTTACAGCATTTTAAGAAACAAAAGCGGCTGATTCCAGAAAGAACAATATGGAAATACTTTGTTCAACTTTGCAGTGCCTTGGAACACATGCATTCTCGGCGTGTCATGCACAGAGGTATTGTATATACATAATGCTAGACGGCAAATCTTTATGCTGACACGGTCTTAACACTGGGAATTGAATTATTGGAATGGTCCACATCTCAAACCAATTCTGCAGAAAGGACAAAGGTAGCTAGTGGAGCCCACCTGACATACGGGTCGATATCAATCCTTTTAGTTCAATCAGCTCTTTCCAATGCCAGTGGTAGAATTGCTGGTAATTAGTGAAAACATTATGAAGGAGTTGGTGAACAAATGTAGATAATGTGGAAGGAAAGGATTTTGAGGTTCAGACAAGTGAAAAGAGAAGCCTTTTATTCTGCATTGTATTATAGTTTATAATAAATAACGCTGGAAACACATGGCAGCTGATTTACTTAGTTTGCTCATGAAGAATTGACCATGGTATTGATCTCACTGTGGATGTTAAAACTTATCTTTTTAATTTAAAGCAATGTTAAATCCTCCTAGCTACATACTATGTTTATGACTAAAATAACAACATTTGTTTTATAAAGAAGATTCAAACTGCACTGGCATAGTACAAGTAGTGTAGTATAAACAGGGCTCCTAAGGTCAAATAGTTAGTTTGATAGGCTTTATCACTTGAGTGTGGATCTCTGGTTATATAAAGCTGTTGAGCTTTTCTACTCTCTCACCAGAGTTGACAGTATGGTAATAGTGAGCATCACACAAATGTCAGTCCCGGATGAATAGTGTTCCTGTTGTGTGTGCAAAAGTGTGGGCCTCACTTCAGTTTGAACAAGTGAACACAAAGTTCTGATCAAAACAGTGGGCCACAGCCAACACATTACATCTGATTTCTTCCTCTTTCACACCCTGACAAATCAATTTTAACTGCTTCCACACTGTGCAGTTCTTAGCTTCAAACTTTGCTCCTCCCTACTGCTTTAATTAGAGGCCATGTCATACATGACGTGGATGTCCTGGCAGCCTCTGACAAGATAGACAGCTCAGGGAAAGCCTTGTAAAAAGGGGTATGTTTTTATAATGTCACGATTATGTAGTTAAGGAGAGGTCGGGCAAACTTGGATTGTTTTCTCTGGAGCATCAGAAGCTGAGGGGAGGCCATTAGAAGTATATAGAAAATGATGGGTGGCATAGATAGTGTAGATGGGAATCAGGAACAAAGGAGCAGAATCTTTTTCCAAGGGTGGAAATGTCAAAGCCTGGAGGGCATATCTAAGGTTAGAAAATGAATGTCCAATGGAAATGTGCAGGACAAGTTCTTTGACACAGAGAGTGGGGAGTCCCTGGAATGTGCTACCGGGGGTGGTGGTGGAAGCATATACAATTGTGGTGTTTCAGAGGGTTTTGGATAGGCACATGAATATGCAGGGAATGGAGGGATATGGATTATGTGCAGGCCGATGAGATTAGTTTAATTTGGCATCATGTTCGGGGCAGACGTTGTGGACCAAAGAGCCTGTTCCTGTGCTGTGCTCTGTGTCGACTCTATTCACTTTCTTTTAAAAATGGCATACCTTGTACTCATGAAAGAAAAGAAGCATGAAGTATAATAAGATTAGATTCCTTAAATAGGTAATTGACAGAATATACCTATATCACTCTGATAATTTTATTATGAGGCCAACATTGTGAAGGACGAGAATTTGATGAAGCGTGGGAAATGTCTTATCCTTTGAGTTATTTGCAGATTCAGTGAAAATTTATAAAAACAAAGGACCCATTGAGTCTGCGCCAACCAAAAAGTGCCAGCCAACCTATAATTAATATTTCTGTTTTCTGTGCGGTCTAGACAAAGTAGATAACAGCTCCTATCCGTGATCTCTATTTCAGCTTGGGCACTGCTTAGTGTGGTCCCTGGGATGCCAGAGGAATTGTAATCCCGACAACGTCAGGCAGAGGTTTTCAGCAATAAGGCAGAAAATGTGGTTAGAAGAAAAATAATTTTGAGGCAGTCAATAAGGAAGCAAGAGCAACGAGCCTTTAACACTTCAGCATGTTAGTACAGTCCTGAGCATAAGATATGGGGGAATACTAGGGATAAACGTTTTTACATCTGATGTCTTGTGCAGAGGCGAATTGGATAGGTACACAAAAGGAATTATAATCTACTCGGCTACAGGCAAGGAGCATTCGAAACAACTGCACTATTTTACATAAAGCCAGAAAAAGAAGCTGAGTGAATAACCCAGTGGGTCAGGCAGCATCTCTGGAGAATGTGGACATGCAACTTTTCGCGTTGGGACCCTCCTTCAGAATTATCCGCAGCTGCCTAGAAAAAGGTGTATCATTGTGTCTGAAGAAAGGTCCCAACTTGAAGCAATCATTCTCCCATTTCCCACTGTTTTTAGAAAAAGCCAGTGTGGATTTGTGAATAACTTCCTGCGGTGAAACAATTCAATAATTTTTGTACAAATGAACCAAGGTTCCGTGCTTTGCCTTTTGATAATGGTTTTGGGGAACAAATTTGCTTTCTTCGTGTGAAAGCACCATGTAAATCTATGACGTGAAGAAATAATTCTTGTTGCAAAAATAGTAACAAGAAGAAAGTACGTTATCATTCACAGCCTTGTTTCAGTTCTCTTGCAGAGCAATAGTTCTTGTGTCAAAAATAGTAACAAGTCAAAATGTACGTGATCATTCACACTCTTGTTTCTGTTCTGTTGCAGATATAAAACCAGCTAATGTGTTCATTACAGCAACAGGAGTAGTAAAGCTGGGAGACCTCGGCTTGGGCAGGTTTTTTAGTTCGAAAACTACAGCAGCACATTCTTTAGGTGAGCAATCCTGCACAACACGAATCCATCTAATTACAGGAGTGGGATGTATTTCATTAGGAGTGTGAACAAAACCATGTGTCTGCTGTAAATGTAGGCAGCAAAAGGCAGGCTCCCCGACGACTATTGGGTTATCTATTTCTTTGTGCAGTTAGGGGGTTTCCTGTTTCTTTGACCTTTGCCATTACACAGGGCATGTCTGGAAGTAACAAGTCCAATCTTGCTACTGATACAAAACCCTGATTAGACAACAGTGTAATAAAGACCAAAGAGTTTATGATGAATAGACTGCTTTAAGACTGCACGCTGAGCTAACCCATTGATCTTTCCTGAAGTTTATAATGCAGAGAACCTTGAACAATCGGACAGCTTTTTTATTGCATTGCTTCCTTATTTTTCAGCAAGTGTTTCCAAAACATGGTCGCACCGACAACTTAATACTTTGTTTCTTCAACCAAAATTTTAAATGAAAGAACCCAATACTTAGCTGTAGGTATTAAAAAGGACAAAGTTAATACACAGCTTTCAACAGTCCTAATCCATATGGGAATATGTAGGGCATTGGATTGCTTGGACTGCAAATAACAATTTCAAATATTTTGAAACTCCCTTTATCTTCCTTGCTTGGGAATGTAGAGCTGATATTCCTCACACAGCAGTGGATATACAAGATACAGAAGCTTGAAAGAGCACCCCACCAGACTCGGGAATAGCTTCTGGCCGGTCCTTCCGTAAACTGGGGTGCTCTCAGATTCTCCTCTACCTCATTGCGGACATCAGACTTTGTCTATGGAACTGGTGCACTACAATGCTGAGCACTATATTTTGCACTGTATCTTCCCCTTTGCTCTACCCATTGTACTTGATATTGGCTTGATTGTATTTATGTATAATGATATCTGATTAGATTGAATAGCTGCAAAACAAAGCTTTTCCTTGAACCTTGGTACACATGACAACAATAATCCTAAACCTGAATATAAGCAAGATAGTTGCTGCGCTGGTTAGATAGAGATTATTTACAATGCTTATGAAAGCGAAATGTGTTGGAGCACTTATTACAAGCTGGTATAATATGTGCAGGGAGATCTCCAGTTACTGGAACAAGGAGAATATCATTTTCTAGGGTCCACCTGAATGTCCAAAATAGTGAGATGATTTTTATTGGTTTAGAAATCTAGTTTGAGCACACAACCAAACCTTTTATTTTTCAAATAGATAAGGGATCAAATATGGGGCGACACAGTGGCGCAGAGGTAGAGTTGCTGCCTTGCAGTACCAGAGTTCCGGGTTCGATCCTGACTACAGGTGCTGTCTGTATGGAGTTTGTACGTTCTCCCTGTGACCAAGTAGATTTTCTCTGGAAGCTCCGGTTTCCTCCCACACTCCAAAGATGTACAGGTTAATTGGCCTTGCTAAAATTGTAAGTTGTGTAGGACATTGCTTGTGTTCGGGGTGATTGCTGGTCGGTGTGGTCTCAGTGGGCGTTTCCACGCTGTATCTCCAAAGCCTAAAATCGTACCTGATGGTGGTGCAGCAGTGACTGCTACTGCCTTGTAGCTCCAAAGACCAGGGTTTGATCATGACCTCTGTTGTATTCTGGGTTTGCACGTGCAATGTGTTACAGAAGAGACTCTGGTTTCCCACCTCTCAAGTATGTGCTCATGGGTTAAATTGGAGAAAATAAGTTATTAACAGCAGTTTTCATCATATGCATTTCTGATGGGAAATCAAGGGTGATAAACAGCACAACCTACATGAACAATTTATGCTGGTTAATATATTTATTCCTGCTCATAATGGTGTTGTAACTCCTGTTGAAAACCAGCTGCAATCGTTCCTCAGTTAGTGTTCCTCGGTCAGATCTGTGAACTGAGTGCTGTCTTGACCTCTGTCACTTACTGCTTCCAAACTCAGGAGCATCTTCACAGTACAGTTTATTATTGTTGCGTGTACTGAGGTACAGTGAAAAGATTTTGTTTGAGTGCTATCCAGTCAAAGAAAAAACTATACATGATTACAATCAAACTGTCCACAGTGCACAGATCAAGGGAACAACATTTAGTGCAAGATAAAATCTGATTAAAGATAGTTCAAAGGTATGATTATTTTCTATAGCTTCAGCTTGGAATTTATCACCACCCAGTTTTGCATTGCAGCAAGAGACCTTTTGAAACTGAAAATGTAATCTGCCACCATAACAAGAGTGCGGTCTGTAAATTCTCCGCCCTGTTTATTAAAGAATTGGTATCAACAAACACATCAGTCCTTTTCCAGGAAGAAGCAAAGGCTTACGGTTCCCACATTGGATGGCTTCATTGAAAATGAATAACATTAATTGTAAAGTTTATAGTTAAAACAGTATTGAAATAATGCTTTCTGTTGGCTGTTAAATGTAAGTCTTTGTTGGTAACTGGTGAGCAAATTGATGCAAGGCTCATCTGAAGTGTCACTTGAGAATGAGGGTAAATTTTCTGGGTGTGGCCTCAGTAGTTGAAAGGGTTCAAAGGTCTTTTATTGTCACGTGTACCAATTAAGGTGCAGTGATATTCGATTTGCCGTACAGCCATACTAAAAATAGCAACAAGATACACAACTACATAAAAGTTAACATAAACATCCACCACAGAGGATTCCCCACATTCCTCACTGTGATGGAAGGCAATAAAGTCTAATCTCCCTCTTTATTCTCCCGCGGTCGGGGCAGTTGAACCATCCGCGTCGGGGCAATCAAAGCTCCCGCAGCCGACGTTTGAAGCCCCCACGTCGGGGCGGTCGAAGCTCCTGCGGCTTGGAGCTCCCGAAGTTGATCTCTAACCAGGGACCGTGAGCTCCTCGATGGTAAGTCCAGCAGGCTCTCGTGGTTGGAGCTCCCGAAGTCGGTCTCCAGCAGAGGTCGCCAACTCCTAGATGTTGGGCCGCAGTGCGGACGGAGATACCATACAGAAAAAAAAAATCACCTCTCTATCGAGGAAAGAGATTTAAAAAAGTTTTCCCCCCACATAAATCATCATAATCATAATCATACTTTATTAGCCAAGTATGTTTTGCAATATACGAGGAATTTGATTTGCCATACCAATAAAAAGCAACAAGACACACTCCGCGTCGGGGTGATCAAGCTCCTGCATCGGATGGATCTGGGCTCGCATGTGCCGAGCGATCGGTTGGGGCTAGTCGAACCTCTTGCGACTTTGGAACTTCCTGACATCTGTCTCCACCCGAGACTGCAAGCTCCTCGATGGTGAAATCTGCAGGTCGCAGTTGCAGCATCGATACCAGGCAAGGGATCACAGGCTTCGATGGTAAGTCCACGGTCCCACAGTGGGGCTCAGTCAGTCCTGAGCAAGGCCTCCAGCTCCATGATGTTAGGCCGCAGAGCGACCGGAGATATGATCCGGAAAACAATCGCATCTCCGGCAAGGTAAGAGATTGAACAAAGGTTTCCCCCCACCCCCCACATAAAACAAACCAGAGAACATGAACACCAACTTTTTTTAAACAAAAAAGACGAAAAGACAGACAGACCATTGGCTAAAGAACACTAAAACATACATTTAACACATACTATAACACAATAAAGGAGGAATGGATGAGACCGACTGTTGGCTAGGCAGCCATCGCTGGCGCCACCCGGTGGTTTTTGGGATTGGCAGTTTGGAAGTTTTTTTAAATGTACCTTTTTATTACATGTCCATAAATTAATATTATTGGAAACAGGCAGCCATAGAAAGATGACACAATATCACCCGGTGATAGTGGTGGACAATTAACAAATTATGCACATAATTAAAGTCCTAGAGTCATACAGGACGGAATCAGGCCGTTCGCCCCACTTCGTCCTTGCCGGCCATGATGCCCCACCTACACTAGTTCCACCTGCCTGCGTTTGACCCACATCCCTTTAAACCTTTCCTAACCATATACCTGTCCAAATGTCATTTAAATGTTGATATAGTACCTGTCTCAACTCCCTCCCCTGGCAGCATGTTCCATGCACCCACCGTCCTCTGTGTGGAACAAAATTGCCCCTTGGGTTCCTATTAAATCTTAATGGGTCATAAGTTGAAAATAAATCATCCAAGAAGTAAAATGAAATTGCCAACTTCAGTGAAATCAATAATACGGTTTGCAGTTTGTCAGATCATTTCTCTCTGTTACATACTTTAAATGGGTCTGAATATTACCTCTATATGTTTACTCCTGATAAGGTATCGATGCTTTACAATTGGTCTAGCCATTCTTTTGGCCCTAAGTAGAGTGCATGTTTTCAAATGTTTAACTTTCGATCTTCATTTAATTTCAATGGTCTTTTTTATGAGTAGTTGCTTTATTGCCCAAACTATCCGGGAAGATCTGTTAAAATACAGAAGGATACAGAAGGATGGTAAAGGTAGATACTATCGTGGCATTTAAGAGGCACATGGATATGGAGGGATATGATTATGCAGACAGATGGGATTAGTTTAATTTGGCATTATACTCAACATAGACATTGTGGGCTGGGGCATGTTCCTAACTACTGTTCTATGTCCCAGTCTAAAATTGTAGTTGTTTGAATGCTTCAATTTTTAGATTTGTGAAGACTAGCTCAACTATCATTACCTCTCTGAATCTACTTTTGGAATTACTCTGACTTTCAAAAAGCTGAGAAGCTGCATACTGAAATGTTTTTCCTCCCCCCTGTGGATTGTCATGTAGATTCTCCACACCCACAAGCTCGCATGTTCTTCACTGCCAATTATTTGCATCATATTTTATGGTAACAAAAGATGATTGTTGTTGACCTGTGCTGCTCATATGGGCTGACTACATGTTATGCTTAATAATTGCTTCAATGTGATTTGGTTTCTTGTAGGGTAAAAGATCTTAGTTGCTGGTGCTTCCAAATTATTATAATTTAAAACATGCAAGAATGCATAACTTTTAAAGTAAACCCCACAAATAATGTATTTGTTTTCCTGAAAATGATTAGTGCTATAAATAGTGGTAAGGATAGAGTTGGGGAAAGAGATTGTGGAAAGATTCGTTGATGGAATGAATTAGTGATAAATTAGCAACAATATGGGGAACCTGGCATTTATTTTAACTATGCATTGCAGTGTGGAAGTAGTGCCATTGAACAGGACTATTCTGTGTGTAAGTGACATTGGTGGTGCTAAAAATTATGAGTTGAACATCAAAATTACTTTCTTGGTTAAACTAAACAATGAGTGATTTGAGCATTCGCACCTTCAGTCCTACTATTTAAGTACCTGTGTTTTTCTTTTTTCCTTTTACTAATTATATTTTGTTACATATAGTAAAGATTTTACAGCATACTGTATGTGTATTTATGTGAGGAATTCATTGCCACAGATGGCGGTGGAGGCCAGGTCAATGGATATTTTTAAGGCGGAGATTGACAGATTCTTGATTAGTAAGGATGTCTGGGGTTCTGGGGCGAAGGCAGGAGAATAGGGTTGAGAAGGAAAGATAAATCAGCCATGATTGAATGATGGAGTAGACTTGATGGGATGAATCGCCTAATTCTGCTCCTAGAACGTATGAACATGTGCATATGCTGTAATTATTGTTTGCTTCGCGCACACTTTATTTCGTCATTGGTTGCCCAAAGTTTGTTCTTTGGTGGAAGCAAGAAATTGAGGTCATTAGGTTGTTTTAAAGCAGAGCATTGTTGCAAAACGATTCCTGCAAAACTCATACTGCTTCAGGTTAATAAATCTTGTAGGGGCTGCACAGTGGCGCAGCGGTAGAGTTGTTGCCTTACATCGCCAGAGACCCGGGTTTGATCCTGACTACGGGTGCTGTTTGTACGTAGTTTGTATATTCTCCCTGTGACCGTGTGGGTTTTCTCCAGGTGGTCCAGTTTCCTCCCACGCTCCAAAGACATGTAGGTTTGCAGGTTAATTGACTTCTGTAAATTGTCCCTACTGTATAGGATACAGCTGTATACTGGCATTCGTCCATCTGCGAGAGATGATGGTGCGGCTTGGCGTTGTCCTGCTTGGAGAGGGGGATTTTTCATCTGTGGTTTCATCTCACTGTGCCCAGCAAGGATGAAGTGTCTTCTCCATTTGATTTGGCCGCTGAGCCTGGCCAGGTAAATGGGAATACAAACTTGCCCAGCATCTGCATTCTCCTCTCGACCTGATGGGCTGATTCCAGAGGAACGGCGTGGCTGCTACGCCTGGGGCCTACTCGGTTGCAGGAGTTGCCGGAAGGCGGATGCACGAGGGATCAGTCGACCGTCTTTAGGGACTCCAGCTCCAATGCCTTTGGCTCTCCTGAGCCTTACCCACAAGGCAGCGGGGTGCTATTTAACCCACAGTTGGGACCTGGTTGATGGACGTCAGGACATGTCCACACGCCGGTGGGCCTGCACGTTGCATCTTTGGGGGCCAGAGTTCCTCCCAGATCCCCACGCAGTTCAGCCTGGGACTGAAGGTGGCCCCAGTTACCATGTGTTGCCACGAGGAGGCACTGCGAGAGTCTTGATGATGCAGAGGTTATGTACTAGCAGGGGGAGGCTTACGCACTCGGCTCCCTTTTTCGCAAAAATTGCTAGCCAGCGGCATCTGGATTTATACCAGAGCACTAGACACATGCAACACCCTGTGGCTCACGCCACCAACACACAGGATACAACTAGTGTACGGGTAATTGATGGTCGGCATCGACTTGGTGAGCTGAAGGGCCTGTTTTCACACTGTATCTAAACTAAACTAAAATATTTTAAGCATTAACACCTTAATGTAAATTGAATTTTCTCAGAAATGTCTGAAGTTCCGTAAGTTTTATTAATGAAACAGTGTTTTTTTTAATTCAAATTTGTTTAGTTAGGGAAGAAATGACTTTAAGCATCTGAAATCCAAAATGGGAAAAGATGCTGCAGAAATGATCCCAAATCTTGAAGTTAAGTGTGCTTTCCTTCAAATGGACTTGAAGACCAATTCAAGTGTATCATGTTACATCGGACCTGACAACCTGTATGATATGGCGCTGAAGCATCTGGCTTGAGTTCTGTTCCATGATTCTTCTGTGCATTATATTTTCATTTCTGACCAAAAGGGTACATTAGGAAACTTGTCGAAACAAAAAACTGCTGGTGCTGGTTTATACCAAAGATAGACACAAAGTGTTGGAGTAACTCAGCGGGTCGGGCAGCATCTCTGGAGAAAAAGAATTTGTGATGTTTCGGGTCGGGACCCTTCTTTAGACTGAAGAAGGGTCCTGACAAAAAAAAAATCACCTTTCCTTTTTCTCCAGACCTGCTGAGTTCCTCCAACACTTTGTTTCTACATTTGGAAACTTGCCTATTAATATTAACACAATACTGAAGTATTTAATTCTATATATCATTAGCACGTGTATTTTTATAAACCTGGGACACAAAAGAAATGTAGCCAATGCAGAAAAAAATAGATAATTGAAAGCACTGTACTTGAGAAATAATTGTCCTATTCATTGTGTTTTATAATGTACACATTATAACATTTTTATCCTTCTACAGTGGGAACGCCATATTACATGTCCCCAGAGAGAATACATGAAAATGGATACAACTTCAAATCTGACATCTGGTCATTAGGTTGCCTGTTATACGAGGTAAGCTGATATGGTATGAGCACCCCAAGTGCCAATGGTGTTCTCTAGAGGTAGGAACAGTGACCTTGAGAAGGCACTGAGTAAAATGCGTTTTTTCCAGTGTACAGATAAAGGGTACAATTGATTGTAATCATGTGCTGTCTTTTCTTTCACTGGATAACTCACAAACTAAAGCTTTTCACTGTACCTCGGTGTACGTGACAATATTAAACTAAACAATCCTTGGTGCTGAATGTGTGGAGTTTGCAAGTTCTTCCTGTTCCTCCAGACATTCAAAGTCCTCCATTCCAAAGACATGCCAATTGGTAAGTTAATTAACAAAAGATAAATGTTCCCTAGAGTGTAGGTAAGTGATTGAGAACAAGGAGAATTTTTTTAAATGGACTGTTTTTGGATTGGTATAGCTATGGTTGATGGTTGGTATGGGCTTGATAGGCCTATTTCTCTGGTGTATCTCTCTGTGACTCTTTTTGTACAGATATCCAACAGTTTCTGGCATGAGATATTTTATTCCTCAGGTAAATTGAAAGTGTGGAAACTCTCCAAAGAGCTTTTTAATGATTGCTGACCATGAAAATACACATTTGCCTATTAGTCTGGCCAAAATTCCAATCCATATCTGATCATCACATCCTTTCAGACCAAAGATAGACACCAAAAACTGAAGTAATTCAGCGGGTCAGACAACATCTCTGGAGAAAAGGAATAGGTGATGTTTTGGGTTGAGATTTGTCTGAAGAAGGGTCTCGACATGAAACGTCACCTATTCCTTTTCTCCAGAGATGCTGTCTGACCCGCTGAGTTACTCCAGCTTTTTCTGTCCATCTTCGGTTTAAACCAGCATCTGCAGTTCCTTCCTACACATCCTTTCAGATCTTGAGTTCCCTTAATTGGGTAAAACACTTTGAAATGGAACGTTGCATAAATAGCGCTTAATGTAAAAAGTTTTTATTTTACTAAAGTTAAAAGTAGAATGGAGAACAAGTATCATTTTGCAAAGAACTTCACCTCAACTCCCATGATCTTATCAAAGACCATATTTGTAAATAACCCAAGCCCATTTTGAGCTGAATTTTGACATTGGTATTATTGTAGGATTCTATCTTAAGTATTATAACTGTGATCACAATACCTATTGAACTCTCACAAAAATCATCATCTACCAATCCACTTTAGTCTATGGGGCATGGGCTGTAAACTATAAATTGCATTTATTACAAGAGACAACAAAATCTGACGTGAGCATACATTTTCAATTATCATTAAACCTCCTTAAGGCTTGAAGAAAAGCCTTCAAGGCTTTTTTGAGTGGATTAATAATGCTCAACCTGGACCAGAATCATAACAAAACTTGTAATTAGTGTCTCATTAACCACCACAGGTCCTCAACCTCAATTTCAATGACGTCTGAACATGAAGAACATTAGAATTAAGAAGAGAAGTAGTCCGCTACTCCTCAACCCTGCTCAGCTTTTCAGTAATACCTGCTTTCTTCCAGAGCCTCTCCATTAACTCTTAGAGTCATAGAGTTACACAGCACTGAAACAGGCCCTTCCGCCGAACTTGCCCATGCCAACCTAGATGCCCCATCTAAGTTAGTTCCACTTGGCCGCGTTTGGCCCATATCCCTCTAAACCTCTCCCATCCATGTCCAAATGTATTTTAAATGTTATTATTAGACCCTCCCTCAACTATTTCCTCAGGCAGCTCGTTCCATATACCAGCCACCTTCTATTTGGAAAATGTGACACCCCCCCAGGTTCCTAAAAAAAAAATTACCTTGCACCTTAATTCTTCTCAGAGCGGTTTCTTGTGAATCATTCACTGTTGTGGAGAAGTGTAGGAAAAAAACTGCAGATGCTGGTTTAAATCGAAGGCAGACACAAAATGCTGGAGTAACTCAGCGGGTCAGGCAGCATCTCGGGAGAGAAGGAATGGGTGACATTTCGGGTTGAGACCCTTCAGTCTGAAACGTCACCCATTCCTTCTCTCCCGAGATGCTGCCTGACCCGCTGAGTTACTCCAGCATTTTGTGTCTACCTGCATACTGTTGTGGAGAAACTCTGTTTCTCCCTGCTACTTATCACAGATCTCTGAACAGCAATCCTGTGCACAGTGAAAGGCCATTGATCTCCACTACAGAACACATACAGTTAGATGCACTACCAAGCACTTTCATTTAGGTGAATGAAATGAAACAATATAAGCAATGTTGTGTCTCTGATTTTCAATCTGGACATATTTCGCGCATAATACAACATCTGAAGAATTATTTCCAGAATAGCAATTTATATCCATAGACAAATATGGATTATGGATTCTGTATCAACCCAAAGAAATTCATCCTTTTCTAAGAAAAAATGGTTTCAACCAGAATGAATAATATAGTTGAAACAGTCATATAGACTTTTACATATGATTGATGTCCTACAGTTATAGGTCCTTGATTTGCAAGCATATTATCCACTTTTTTGTTGTTATTGTGAAATAACAGAAGGCATAGCACATAATTCTGTTAAAGGAGTATATGTTGCTTTCGTTTTAAACCTCATAGACTAAAGGGTGAAGTATCCATGAAACACATTCACAAGAGGATAGCACAGTGAATGGTAGGCCTCTGGGGAGTGTTGTAGTGCAGAAGGATCTAGGAGTGCAGGGAGATAAGGTGGTCAAAAAAGCTTTTTGCACATTGACCTTCATCAGTCTGAGTATTGAGTATAGAAGTTGGGAGGTCATGTTGCCGTTGTATAAGACATTGGTGAGACCGCATTTAGAGTACTGGGCACCATGTTACAGGAAAGATATTGCCATGCTTGAAAGGATTCAAAGAAGATTTACGAGGATGTTGCCAGGACTAGAGGGTCTGAGCTATAGGAAGAGGTTGAGTAGGCTGGGTCTCGATTCCTTGGAGCACAGGAGGATGAGGGGTGATCTTATAGAGGTGTATAAAATCATGAGAGGAATAAATCAGGTAGATGCACAGAATCTCTTGCCCAGAGTGGGGGAATCGAGGACCAGAGGACATAGGTTCCAGGTGAAGGGGAAAAGATTTAATAGGAATCTGAGGGGTAACTTTTTCACACAAAGGGTGGTGGGTGTATGGAACAAGTTGCCAGAGGAGGTAGTTGAGGCTGGAACTATCCCAACGTTTAAGAAATGGTTAGACAGGTACATGCATAGGACGAATTTGGAGGGATATGGACCAAACGCAGGCAGGTGGGTCCAGTGTAGCTGGGACATGTTGGCTGGTGTGGGCAAGTTGGGCCGAAGGGTCTGTTTCCATGCTATATCCCTATATGACTCTATATAAGTGGTGTAAGACTGGTATGGAACAATGGCATGAAACAAATCAAAAATGGGGAATAAAGGAAGGGGGAAGGATACACACGGATACAGGAATATTTCTTTATTATTGTCACATGTACCAAGATATAGTGGAAAACATTTGCTATCCCGGAGAAAGAGTGCAATGAAACCAGACACGAGTACAACTGGTAGTGCAAAAGAGAAAGGAAGCATATTGTACTGTAAAATATAGTGTTACAGCTAAAGAGAGAATGCAGATAAAGAAAAGTGCAAGGGCTGCAGTGAGGTTGATTGGGAGATTGCAAATATATCCTTACGAAATGTCTGTTCAATAGTTGTTAACAGGGGGAGTGGTGGTTCTTGAATCTGGTGGTATGTACTTTCAGGGTTTTGTATCTTCTACCCGATAGGAGCGGTGGGAAAAGGGATTGACTGGGTATGAGTGGTTCTTGAATGTGAAGTGTAGATGGACTCTGTGGGTGGGAGGTTGGTCTGTGCGATGAACTGGGCAGCATGCATGACTCTCTACAATTCCTTGTGGTCTTGGGCAGAGAAGTTGCCATCAAAGATGAAAGGCCACATCATTAACTTCCATGTTGGAGTTTGTGTGGGATTGAGTCAATTCCTTGTGGGAGTTGAATGTGATTTTTCTTTTGCCTCTGACTGAAGTAATTGCTTAATACGCAGAGAGTATGTGACACTGACACATCTGGGGCAAAACAAATCTTGGCAAGTAGTGGGTGGAAAATAAACTGGACTGCAGATTTTTACATAAATATTGACAGCATAAGAATTTCCAGGAATTCCGCTCAAAGGAGGATTTTTCTGCCAGATGCTTGTCGACTAATTCGTCTGGTTTATGAACAAAGATGAAAATCTCATGGACTTCGCTTGTAATTTCATTATATTGAACAGCTCAATTAAAAAAATATATACGATCAGAGTAAACTAAAACAATGTAATTAAAAAAGGAACTACCAAAGATAGACACCAAATGCTAGAGTAACTCAGCGGATCAGATGGCATCTCTGGAGAACATGGACAGGTGATGTTTCGGAGGAAGGGTCCTGACCCACTTCTCCCAATGTCACTTGTCCATTTTCTCCAGAGGGCATCATGCCTGACTCTCTGAGTTACTTCAGCATTTTGTGTCTAAACTTAAAACAAGTTCTCTAAGAATAAGCAAGTATTCTGTCAGAATCTTAGCTATTTAGAATATTTATTTTGGGCCTATCTTCAGACCATACTACTTTGTTAGGAAGTTTGCAATCATGTGTTTTTTGTGGAGTTTGCACATTCTTCCTGTGACAGCGTGGGTTTCCTCCCACATTCCAAAGACACGCAGGTTTGTAGGTTAATTGGCTTCTGGAAGTTGCCTTTAATGTGAAGGATGCAAAAGTGGGATACCATAGAATAAGTGCACGTGTGATTGTTGGTCGGCATGCAGTCGGTGGGCCGATGGGCCTGTTTCCACATTAAATCTAAACTTAAAAGCTTTAGATAGACAAAAGACTACCTGTTTGAAGTGTATGACAAGGTAGATGTTGAAAGGCCCCTTTAGCAGGCTGAATAGTGCACTTGCAGCAACCGTAGTCTCGGGATGAGGGCTGAGCAGTTTAGGACTTGGGCGATAAATTTCTGCAAGATCAGCCCCAATTATATTTCATGGCAAAGATTAAGAGAAGATAAACGATTTACACTTTAGAGATACGGTGCGAAAACAGGCCCTTTACAATTTTACTGAAGCCAGTAAACCTGCACATCTTTGGAGAGTTGGAGGAAACTGGAGAAAACAGGGAGAATGTACAATCTCCGTACAGACAGTGCCTGAAGTCAGGATCAGACCCGGATCTCTGGCATTGTAAGGCAGCAGAACTATCGCAGCGCCACCGGGTTATTATTTCTTAGGTTATTCATTGAATTCTTGACAGCATCTAGCAATCCATTCAGTTGTATCAAACCACAACTAAAAATATCCTGTTGTACTAATTTGGGAGACGGTCACACCATCCCCTTAATGGTAAGTAGTATCATGTGTAAGTGATCTTCACTTTATGTAAAGAGATCGTAATGTCTAATAAAAAGCCTTTTTTTCTCTGAGCATTTGCTTTCTGTGTAAGCAGCCTGTGTAATAATAGCAGTCATTTGCCAGTAAAACTGGGCTGTCCAGAGTATGACTACACCCTGTGTTTCCTGATTAGTGAACAGTGTGTTAATTGCAGGGTGACACCGCAGTATTTATCTTGCCCTGAGTCGTTCTCTTCCATGTGAGATTGAACGTGCTGACATCCTGGTGTGTTCAATGTTTGGATAGCAGCCAAACTGTGTTAAAACTCCTTCAAATCCTGGAGGGCCAATTGCTCGGTAGAATACTTTGTTAGCACAACTTTTCCAGGCAATTTTGCGAAGACCAGTTTCAGATGACATTCTAATATTTTGTCACCATCGCTATGATTGTTTTAGCTAACTATTCTAAACTTTTACAATCATTTACTGGAATCCAAACTCTGGATAGAAGCCCCAATAATCCAGTCAAAGTATTTCCTTTTCTAGAAACAAGGAACTGCAGATGCTGGTTTCCTTTTCTTTACTGTGGAATGCTCTTTCGAACCATCTGCGCTTCTACACCTCCCGTTATTATTGATGGAAGACAAAAATATTATGAAGATAAAGATATTTCTTATAATTTTCTTCTATTTGCCAGTCATTACTGAATCCCAATTTTAATACAAACAAAATTAGGAAAAAAATGCACTGTTTTGAGCAAAACTTGGTGACATTGAATATCTTAAACATAAATAGAAAGTGTTATGAAAGTGATGCTCTTTGCCAATACCAAAATGAAAGACTTTACAAGCTTTAAAGATAAATTAAACTGATAAAATTTAGCACAATTTACATTTTGTAAAAGTTTATTTTATGCTTTGAGTTCTTCCATGCGTTTTAAACTGTCAAGGTTAAAATTGCACCTCATAAAGATAGGGACTAAAACCCCTAATGATTGCTATAAAACTTTTAATGCAACATTATTTTGTTTTGGTGTTATAATCCTGAAGGAAGTTCGTAATAATTAAACAGATGACAGCCGATATGGCTATCTTTACAAGGATAATGTTGTTCTTACTTTTAATATTTTTCTATTCTTGTAAAATGAAATATATAATATAAAAATTATATATATTACACAGGTAGCAAAATACATAATTGTGAATGTGATGATAGTAGCAATGCAATTAACTCTCTGGGTAAGTTGTGCATGTTAGGCAGCTTTCAATTTGCATTAACTCTCTCTGCTCAAAAATCGCCAGTACTTTATATTCCAGCTGCATTTTGTTCCTTGTATTAAAGTTTAAAGTTCAGCAAATCTTGTGCAAAAGCTATCCCTGTGTGATGGGTACATGGGATCCAAGCTGATTTGTCATTAATACAGATCTGCGAGAGTAAAGTAAGCTGCCCTGCTGATGTGGTGTGGTGTAATGGGTTCTCTCGATAGCAGAATTTTACTTTTGTTTAATTCTGCTGATTTTTTTTTCTAAATGCTAATTATAAACCATGCTGATGATGCTTTGAGCAATATATCAAAGTGTGTTCATTTTGCCCAGATTCAAAATTCATAGATTCTTGCTCACTGGCTGCAGAAGACTGTTGGCTCATTCAGTGGCATATGTAATGAGAAAATAGGAGCTGACTGGAAATACAGCCATGCATGCATAGTTCATGCTAAACTGTACTGGTCAAGAATGAGCCTATGTACTCAGTCTACATGTCTAGTTGCTATTTATTCCCCAAAACAGATGTTTAAAATAGTTGGCTTAATTTTAAATTATCCAATAATAGGATTTTATATTTGGATCAATTGGAGAATATGCTCAGAATTGTAGATCTAAACAACTAGCAAGTGCCGCTTGTAATTTTTGTGAGATTATTTAGACAAGATACAGATGGAAGGATATAAACCCCTTGTCCATCGTTTGCCAGTCAGCTGGGATTTAGTGGGAGATTCTTTCATTTTTAAGATGATTGGTACAAGTGGAGATATGTGTTACAGATGGAGGAAATTATGGCCAATGTGATCTCCAATCTCACAGAAAAAGGCTAATAATGTAAAAAAAACAATAAACGTATGTCAATTATTTAAAAGCCTTTTAAAATTACACCCTGCAGCTAAAATTTGAAACTTATTGGATAATGGTTGTTCTTAAATGCAGAAAAGCAAATGTTGCAATTTGATAACTGTTTATTAATTGCAACAATTTGATTTTTGGATGTAATGACTGGATAATTGTTTTATTTTTATCAGTTGGTAGTTTGCTCATGAGTTATAGGTTATAGTTAAAATATTTTTTGTGGTGAGGATGTGTATGATTTTGAACTTCATCAACAGTATGTAAGTTTGCATGGAATTGAGCCACAGACATCACTTTTTTATTGCAGTGGCTTATCATAGTTACTTAAAATTCAGTGTCCTTCCCAAAATCCTTATTTGTGTTTACGGACTGACACCACTATTTTGGCATGCTGCATGTTACTTAATTGCAACAAAATTAATTAATTTTTTTGTACAAAGCATTGTGTTGGATCCATTTGGCCATGGTTATGTATCCAGGGTTACAGACAGAGAGTGGCCGAGTTTAGGTATGGACAGGAGCTTCAGTGCAGAAGTCTAGAATAAATATCTCGGGGTATAGCCAAACAATACAATTTTTGGCTATACTGTTTGTTTGAATATGCATTTGGATTAGTTGGGGTGCCAGAAGGAGCTGTACAGCGTTGTAGCAGTAGAGTTGCTGCCTAACAGCGCCAGTGACCCGGTTTCGATCCTGACCACGGGTGTTGTCTGAAGGGAGTTTGCACATTCTCCCTGTGACCTGAATGGGTTTTCTCCCACACTCTGGATTGGGAGATATACTGGTTCGTAGGTTAATTGGCTTGGTATAAAATGTAAAATTCTCCGGGTGCTCGGTTTCCTCCCACATTCAGGTTTGTAAATTAATTGGCTCTTGTAAATTGTCCCAGATGTGTAGAATAGAGCTAGTGTGATCATTGGTTGGCGTGGACTCGGTGGGATGAAGGGCCTATTTCCATGCTGTATCTCTAAAACTAAAATTAGTAACTCAATGAGTTAATAAGTTATAACTTACAATGTTATTTGTTATAAGTAACTAACAGTTAAATTTTGAAAGTTTATTTCAACCTGCCATTTGAAACAGCTGGACAGATGAAATCCAGGTGTACTCCAGAAGCTAGACTCAACATACCGCTGAGTGATTGTTTGTGGCCAGGGAAGGATTTAGTTAAATGCTCCTCTTTAAATAGCGGATCCTGGGAGTGCTGAATGATGCGACAGTGTTCCCCTGCAATCGTGCACGAGGAGTGTCGCTTGACTGAAGGCGCTGCTCCGTGGGCCTCGGATGCAGATATTGCATCAGGATGACACGTGACTGACACCAGGAAAAGCCCAGGTGGATTTCCAGAGTAGCACTAATCAACCCAGAAACACTCACAACCGTGCTTTACTCACGGAAAGATCTATTTTAATTTCCATAATGCCGAGGTGGGGAGATTTCAGTGGGTGTGGGCAGAGGTATTTCGCCATTGAATTATATGACTTTTTTTATTGATGCACAATTTAAGGTCATCCTTGAATGCAGGTAATGATTCTTGGACATTGCAGTGGGTTGAGTTCGAACGATCAGTACCACATTTTCAAATGCAGATGATTTTAACAGTAAAATGTACAGGTAACTAGTCTGGGAACCTGATACAGTAGAATCATTCCTAGTATTAATTAATGACTTGTTGTTCAGTGTCACCAATTATTTGCATAAATTGATAGCATAAATCAGCTACTCATCTACACGGACCTTGACATCTGAAGATGAAGTTTTACATGTTTCCTTCATTGTACACAGCAGCAGTTGCCTCCTTAGAAGGTTGTAGGTTGGTGGCTTACAGTAAAAGAGAGAGTGCAGCCACCAGCCCTGAAGACAGACAGGATGCTCCCTTATCTTGAACATATCCAGAATACTAATAAGGGAAGTCGGACCCTTGAGGTCAGGGAGCAAGTCAATCATTTCAGTGATCGTCTCAGTGAGGAGAATCAAATTAGCCTGAAAAATTCAGCTGCTGGGAAGAGAGGGCAAGCAGCTGTCAGGGGCAGCAGCGATCGGCACTAATGAACCAGATGAATAGTGCAAAAGCTAGAAAATAAAAACAGGACAGTTGACATTTTTCATCTGTCAAAGCAGAAGATGCATGAAAATAGGCCCAGTTTAACTCTTTATTGAATATGCTTCTCATCTGTTAAATGTATTATAAAATGTTTTCTGGACTACTATGTTTTAATGGCATGAGGTAGGAAGGTTCGCAGTATTTTCTCTCACAGTTTCAATCAAAAGTTTAGTGATATTGGGGGATTAGGACAGTGGAGTAATTTAATGAGAGGCGGACTCTGTTGACTCCGATGTAAATAGTAGTTCCGGGAAGCAAATGGTTAAGGATATGTTTCATAGAGCAGCCGACAGATGAGAGGCATTTTCAGCTTGTCCTGTCCCTGCTAAAGCTCACTGAGTAGCACAGTGGCCTGCGTGTTTCGCAGAAGGTCTGCGTGTCTGGGGAATGTACACGTTGTCCTTTGAAAATCAAACTTATTAGCACATGCAGAAAAGGGTGACTGACTTTTGGGCTCCACTGTGCACACTGCAGTGTTGATGCTGTCCATGTTAAGGGATTTAAAGGGTACCACTACTCATTCCCAAGGGCATCAACAGCAAAAAAAAAGTCTGCAGGATTTTGTTGCTGTTTCTGTTTTAAAGATGCAAACATGTTATAGTCCACACACCTCATGCAGCAATGATAATTTTTGGATTTTGCATAACATATTTTTGCAGTAACATTTAAAATGCAAATATGCTAGAGCAATAAGCCTGTTTTTGAGATCGTGGGAGCAGTCACATAAAAATATTTCTGAGTAACTTAGGCTATTTATTATGCAGAATTCTGGATGCCATTTTGAACATAAGTGTTTCACTTTCAGACAAGAAGATAAAGATTTAATTGCTGTGCAAACCATTTTCTAAATGACAACCACTGTTTCGTACCAACAATCTGCCTTAATTATTCTCTTCAGCATACCATAGTTAGAATAAAATTGTACCCAGCATTTTAAATATTATGTAGAAAAATATATATGTGCATTTCACTAATTTACATTCTGCCATTAGTATTATTCTGAAGGTTCAAGACTATTGGTGACTGGCTGAAGTAGAGGGAGGCAAAATTAAACTGGTAAATGTTATTTTAATCGATTTATGAATTAAAATCATCTAAGCCCTGAGAAACATAAACAGAGGAATGCATACCTTGCAGTAAGGCAGAAATTATTTAACAAATGCAGTGGCTATTATTTGATTGAAGAGATGAACTGTTTCTATTCCAGTTTGAGGTTAACTGTCCTAATAAGATTTTTAAGCACACTTTAATAACTATGACCATGACACTTAATCTAGTACTTCTAGGTGCAGGTGGCATTTTAAACATTCTGAAATGCAGGTATATTATTATCGTTGGTCTGTATTGCTGGAATACTAATTCAGGTAGATTTTCACATTCACAGTTGCTTTAAGTATAGAAATGTAAGTTATTTTACTGCTTCAGATATATGGTTCACTTGGCAGCTGATGGAACATTGGCAAATTATCTTTATTGAATTGTGTCGATCAAAATATTTGTTTCATCCACCACCGAAGGCTGATTCTATTTATTAACACTCGCAATAAACCTAGGTGGGGGCTCAAACAGGGATGGATGAAGGTTTAGTTTAGAGATACAGTGTGGAAACAGGCCATTCGACCAGCCGAGTCTGCACCAACCAGCGATCCCCGCACAGTAACACTATCCTACCCACACTCAGGACGATTTTACACTTATACCAAGCCAATTAACATTTGGAGTGTGGGAGGAATCCGAAGTTCTCGGAGAAAACCCACGCGGTCACGGGGAGAACGTACAAACTCCGTAGAGCAGCACCCAAAGTCGGGATCGAACTCGGATCTCCGGCGTTGAAAGGCAGCAACTCTACCGCTGTGCCGCCCCTGGAACTGAAGGACTGAAACTTTAACAGAGGAGGCAGAAATAAATAGCTAAAGCTTTAATTCATAACTTGGGGTCTACCAGCACAACAGAAGAGTGGAAATATGGAGTTCTGAACATCCAGAGATCCTGGTTGTTCCATGAATTATCATTGGCATCCCTGTGAGTTGACAGGATCAGCATAACTTTGTTACTTACCAAGTCACTCATTACATCTAAGCTAAATCAACGAGGATTTAAGAAGGCAAAACCATGCAGGATTTTCCCAACTAGTATGGAATACTTTCACATGTGACAAGGCCCAGTGAAATACTTTGCTTGCATACCCAAGGTATTCTGGTAATTGAAGGTATAATTAGCAGGATAAATAAGGGGAACCTGGTGGATGTACTTTATCTGGATTTGTAATCAATAAAGTAAAAATCAAATTGTTTCTTGAAAAGGGTCCCAAGGTATTTGGATTGACCTAAAAGCGTGGATCGAAGATTGGTTTAAAAAAACACATAGTATAGATGCAATTGAGTTGTTTTCAGTTTTGCAGTGTGTTGCTAATGTGGCAAAATGTATATGTGTGTTTAGACTGCCAGCCATTAAAATTTATATTAATGACTGATGAAAGAATTGGTCTTGTGTATCCAGATGTGATGAAGTTGGGGAAAATGAACTGAAAGAATCAGAGTCCACAAAAGGATGAAGGCAGGTGGATAAGAAGTTGACAGAGCAGGATGTGAGACCATTCAAGATGAAATATGGCACTTTTAAATTGCAAGAAACTTAAAATTGCTGTTGCACAGAGAGATGTTAGTCTGTTGGTTTTGAGACGCAGAAAATAAACCTGCAAGTAGAACCTGATAGCAACAGATACCTTGGGCTTTTTGGAAAGAGTTAAAGAATAATCAAAATAAGAAGTCTTGTTGAGGTTTTGCAAGGTTTTGGTGCAACCTCATTTGAAGTAATGTATGAAGTTTCAGTCTCCCGCCCTAAACAAAAGCAATATGTTTGAAATGAAAAATGATCCTGTTCAAGGGAACTTTTGTGCAGAAAGTAGGAATGAACCTTTTGAGTTGATGATCTTTCTCTTGGGCTTCTGACTAAAGATTTCTGACCATTTTGCTGTCTCCATAGATGCCGCCTGACGCCATGATTTTCCTTTTGTTTTTGCCTTTTGGAACAATGTATTATCTGTTGCCCTGCTGCAGTGTAAACTCAGCAGGTTGATTCCAATATGGAGTGAGTTACCCCATGTAAAGAGACTGATTGAGATCAGATATGATCACTGGAGAGTGGAAGAATGAGGTCATCTCACTGAAACATTTGAAGGCTCTTAGGGGGATTGACAGGGTTGGTGTTGAGAGTCACTACCGTTTAACTGGAGAGTCTAGAATTCGGGTCAAAGACCTGGAACAGTAAGTCGACCATTTTGCACTGACGCACGGAGAAATATATTTATGCACAATTGTAAATATTTGGAATTCTCTTCCTCGAAGGATGTTCAGTTATTGCGTACATTTGAGATTGAAATTGATAGATTTTTGTACCCGGAGAATTGGGGCTAATGGAGATTGGATGGCAAGATGGATTTTAGGCAGAATATCAGCCATAATCCTGTCTCTTATGTTCATTGCAGAACTGATGAACTAACGAGGGTTGGCTGTATTATTGTAGTATCATTCATTACATGAGATCTCCACCTGACAGTGTTTAGCTGGCCATTAAAACAGGGACACGTCCTTTTAGTTGAGTTTAATTTATTGTCACATGTACCAAGGTGCAGAGAAAAGCTTTTGTTGCGTGCTATCCAGTCAACAGAAAGACTATACGTGATTGCAATCAAGCCGTCCACAGTGTACAGATCCCTCAATGGCTTGCACTTTCAGCTACTTGCCACACGTAAAATTAAACTAGCAGGTACATATTTAACCAAAGACTGTTGCCATAAGGCAGGTACATGTGGCACCTTATTACAGATAACAAGTACCAGCTCTCACGATTGTGTCATCTGAGGTATTAAATGGTTCGATGACTTTTAAGGGATGGTAAGCAATGGATTTTTTTGCGGCTTAATCGGATACAGGAAGAGATTGTTAGTACATCAGAAAGTAGAAGCAGGGGTAGGCCACTCTGCCCTACAAGCTTGTCCTAACTTTCAATCTGATCATGACTGATCTGCCCAGCTCTTGTCTCCTCTTTGCTGGTTCCCCATAACCTCATTGCTCCAATCTACTTTAAATACCCTCAGTGATCGAAACTCCTCAATCCTCTTGTAAAATAGGGTGAGAGAGATTAGGTTGGTAGATTGAAAGTAAAATTAAACAACGTTCAGAATTTAGATTTCAAATATGTTAAAATCTTCAAACCTAAACCTGAAACCCAGTGGAGTGAGACTCCACACTTGCAATGTTTAATTTTGTTATTAAACGAGTATTTAGCCTGAAATTAGCAGGACTGTGAGTTTTGTTTGCACTTTCTGTAGAAGTTTAGCATCCTGATGCCAGTGACATTTCTCTGTCATTTCCACATGAGGACTGTGACAAAACTCTCACCATTATTTGGACAGCAAATTCTGGATAATTAACTCCCTTTAAACTATTCTGCAAACAGATATAACTAGAAATTAGAACAGAAATGCTGATGATACTCAGCAAGTCAGGCAGTACCCATGGCTAGAGACACAGTTAATGTTTCAGGTCAATGAACCTTTGTTGCTTTCTAACTAAAATGTACATATGTATTGATTTGCAAAATATATTGTACGCCTTGAATGTAAGCAGTCTGAACTGCAAGGTTAGACACATCTCCCTAACTTGGTAACCCCTGGGATTTTGTTGTAACATTGTTATGAACAATATTTTAGATTTTCCTCTCTTGTAAACTAACCTGGATATGATGCTTCGTCAATTTGTCTCCTGCATTTATGTTTTATTAATGATTCAAAGAAATTAATTAATAAATACAGCTCTGAGTTGCAAGACTTCCTGCACGATTTTTCTAAATGTCTTAAAAGTTTGGTTCCACAATGTTAATATCACAAAAAGTCAGTTGCAAGAGAAAGCCAAGTTACTCCAGCATTTTGTGAATAAATCGATTTGTACCAGCATCTGCAGTTATTTTCTTATAAGCCAAGATGTATTCTTGGCACCACAGTGATCAAGTTTAATACATCAAAAATCAGTGCGAGGTACGTGTATATGTCATTTTATCACTAAATTTCACGCATTCTTTAAAGAATAAAAATATAGGTGTCAACAACTTACTAGTTCAAATAACGCTGCAGTTGGAAGTAAGTTTTTTGCCATTACACTTATTCAAATATCATAAATCATAGTAAAAAAAATGCTATTTTGTTCAACATATAATGCTGCTAACTTACTGTAGCATACATACCATATGCCCTGTTATACCCTGGGTATTGCTGATACCCTGTGACGTGCCACAGCTGGGAAACTATTTCAGATAAACTGCATTGGGCTATTCCCAACTCCACAAATTGCAAGTTATATTTCTATTGTGATGTTATGTGTGGCACCAGTTTCATGCACTCCAGTAATTGAGTTAAAAATTCAGGGATCTGTCTGTTTAATGTTTTAGTTTTAGAGATACAGTGCGGAAACAAGCCCTTCAGCTCACCAAGTCCACGCCGACCAGCGATCCCCGCACACAAATACTATTTTACGTGCACGAGGGACAATTTACAATTTTACCAAGCCAATTAACCTACAAACCTGTACGGGGTGTGGGAGGAAACCGGAGAACCCGGAGAAAACCCACACAGGTCATAGGGAGAACGTATAAACTCCATACAGACAGCACCCGTAGTCAGGATCGAACCTGGGTCTCTGGCGCTGTAAGGCAGCAACTTCTCCACTGCACCACCGTGCCGACTCTCGTTTCTTCAGACTGAGGGGCCAAAGCAGGAGGCAAGGCTGAGAAACTAAATTTCATTGATGTTTGGTAAGTTAACCTAAAACCTTGCACTTCCGATCTTGCAGGTATTGTTCAAGTTTAATTGGATGATTTATTATTTAAAATTCCTGGATTTATGACTCTTGTGAATGGAGAGCATAATTCTGGTGCCATATCTTACGTGGCATTGTAGGGCATAATGGAAATTCACAGTGCAGTTCATACATACCCAACACAATGAAATGTAGCTCAACATAGTTTTCTTTACTATGGAATATTATCAGCATATGTGCTGAATAAAAAATAGATTTTTTTTTTCTGTGCTATGATTTATGGTACTTAAATAATTGCAAAAATGCAATGGTAAAAACGTTACTTCCAGCTGCTGTGTTATTTGGGATAGTCAGTTGTTGAAACCTATATTTTTATTCCTTAAAGAATGCCTAAAATGTAAGTAATTTAAGTTCATCATTTAAAGTGGAGGGTTGTGGTATGAGGGTTGTTGTTCTTATAAATATTTGTTACTGCTATAAAGTCTGGTCATACAACCTTTTCTACTTCTCCAACATCTATAAATAAGAGTTAAGTTGCTGCTTTTCCCTTTTTCATTAAATTAGTCATTCCACATTTTGTTTTACATCTTTATTTTACTTAAAGAAGATTTCAGTTCCTTCCCCAATCTGGTTTGCATTAGATAAAGGAAAGAATAAATCCTGGCAAAGCTTTCTGAAGCTGGGAGAATAGTCAGTGGGGATCCTGGAAGCTAGTTATATTCCACCCAGACACTCAGACTGGCAAATATGAAGCCAGTGCAGAGAAATGTGTTTTGTATAAATGTGATGCATGTACACATACAAGTATGAACTGGAGCATTAGATCTGGCACTAAATGACAGGTTTTTGGGTTATCCAGACCTCAGCACCTCACTGGGATCTGAAGAGAGAGCTACCCTGAGGTGGAAATATAATTGCCACACAGCAGTATTTGTTTTAATGGCTACAGTTGAACAACAAGTCTTCAATTTGTTGAACAAGTGTACTATATCCACGCTGGTGCTGAAAATGTGAATGGATTCAAAATGTCAAAATATTACTAAATTCATTACTAATCTGGCCTGCTATTCCACAACTCTGGAAGGTAATATGAGAACTTTTAAACATCACAGATGATGGCTTAACTAACTCTTGTCACTTAAGCATATACCTAAATGAAACCGAGCTTCATAAATGAGGGTTACAAGCACTTGACCATGAGGTGACACAGCTGATGTCGGGCTTTATGTTTCTTCCTTCAGTTCTTTGGTTACTGTTGAATTTGTATACTTGTGAAAGTGCAAATTGTCAAAGTGATACAACGTTGTGCAGAGCTTAATATTTTTCAAAAGGTTTGAATTCTCTAAATGAAAGATATATATAGATCCCTGTTTTATTGTCCTCGGTGTTCATCACAAATATCTTGTTATAAGCAGAGGCCAGAGGTTAAATCGGTGAATCGTTCAGCAATGTATGGATTCTGAAGATGGCCATCTAATCCAAAAGTTTTAAACGTTGTTATGGCGGTTCGTTCCATAAAGACTCTGTGCATTCGCCCTATCTATTCAACTCTATAAACTCACCCCTCATCCTCCTGCGCTACAAAGAGTATAGTCCTAGCCTGGCCAACCTCTCCCTATAACTCAGGCCCTCAAGTCCTGACAACAACCTCGCACATCTTCTCCACGCTCTTTCCAACTAAATAGTGCCTTTCCTGACCTAAACTGAACCCAAAAGCAGTCTCACCAATATGGTAAGTCAATTGAGATTATATGAAATAAAAGCGAATGTAGCAATATATTTTAAGATGAAGAGATTAAACCACATGTTGCAATACTCTACAGTAGTAAAATAAAGTCCTATTTAAACATGATATGCTTGTGTATTTTAATTTCTTTCGCATTAATCTTTTGCATGATTTCTCCCTTATTCTCTAGATGGCTGCTCTCCAAAGTCCATTCTACGGTGATAAGATGAACCTATATTCTCTCTGTAAAAAGATCGAACAGTGTGATTATCCTCCTCTTCCTTCTGACCACTACTCAGAAGAGGTGGGTTCTTATTTGTTCTGACTGTTGATCAGCTTTTGGATTGAAGAACACAGGAATTGTGATGAGAAAATAATGTTGGAGTATTGGCTCCACCATTGGAGGAATTCTGCTTTTATTGCACCTAACTTTATTTTGCTTTTAATTGTGGGTTGGGGTGGAGGGGGTGTGTGTAAATCACCACAAATTTACCAGTAGCACAGTTGTTTTCTGTTGTCTAAGTTAAAAATTGGGAGGAGAATCAATATCTTGATTTTGTTTTTGGGGGTGCCATATCTGCTGAATGATTTCTTCATGACACAAATCCTTGCAGTGAGGCTGACTGATTTCAGTCTGACTTATAATAGTAGCTTCACTCCCGTCATCTGAGCGGATCTTAGGCTGGCCGGCTGGAAAAGATGGTGAGACAGGGAAAATTGAAGAAAGCTACTTTAATGCTTAGTTCAGGAGCAAGGAAACTTGCTTATTCTCAACAACACACATTTTATATAAAATGAAAAGGAAAATGTTCTTGCAAACTGATGCAGAACAGTACATTTCTTAACTCAAAAATTAACAACACTGCTCTACCACAAATAGGAATACATCTAAATATGTGTTAAAAAATGTTTGAATCTTATATAATTGCAGGATAACAGTGCTCACAAAGTAGTCTTAAAGGTTTAGAGTTAATGAGGAACTAATAGTGTTGGCATTAGTGTAGGAGTGTGTATTTGAGGGTCAGTTGGGGGAAATTCTTAGTGCAAAATTTTGTTTTTGTTTTTTACATCTACCTTGAATTAAAATTTATTGGGAGTAACTTATTTTATTTTGTTTTCTAATTGTTCAAAAATCCCTTCCAATTCTTTGCGTTTCCAGCAATGTGCATGTCTTGTGTGTCAGTGTCTGTGGTCTAGATGGTAAAGCTAGGTGTAAACAATAACGTGGGAGATGGCAAAAATGTCATAGGTTGTTCTTTATTGTGTCATTCAGACTGTCTGCTTTTGCTATGATGCACATGAATATTTCACGTACCTGCATCTTCATCCCCATTCTTCTTGACTAATTTTCAGACTGTCTGAATTTGCATTTCACATGGTAGCTGATTAGGAGATGTTGAGTGTGGTGGAGCAGCCTCAGCAGGCGGTTGCTATGGCGACCTTCGGCAGGATTTAATGATGGTGCCACTAGTGGTTGGTTGAAGTCGGCCTGCCTGCAGGGCTACTCTGCTCAGCCTCTTATTGTGGCTAAGTGTGAAGTGGGGGTTGTGTGTTCGCAGCCAAGGGGCAATTATCAGGGACCGGCCCAGATGGAAGGTCCCAGAGCTGGCAAAGGCTGAATCCGATCCATTCCTCCCCTGCCTTCAGCAGTGCCAGTGCAGAGAGATAATTAGCACAAAGCAGGAGCATGTCTTTCCTTCCAGCCTGACACAATGTGAATGTCTGTGGAAATAGATTGGCTTTGTTTTTGTTAGTATTCTTGGCATTTGCTGCTTTTTCTAAAGGCATGAGAGAAAGATTTACTTTGTTTAGCTTCCAAATATGGAGTTATTGTGTATAGTTACTGCCAACCATGCTTACTCATTATTTTATGAAAATGTGCAAATACTTTAAAAAAAATACAAGCAGCTCTTTTTTTCTGTAATCAGCACGTTTCATTTCAGTCTGCTAGGGATGGTAAGACTGGAATTTTTGACATTTGAACCTCTTTCAAACTATTCAGACAGTCTTTAAACGTAAAGAGATTTTGGTTAAAGTAATTTTTTGTTTGCCATATAACAAAAACAACATTTTACAATTGATGAATTCTGTTTCTGTATCCTACACTTGATGGGCTCCGCTATAAAATGTGAGTCAAAGCATAAATGTAAATGATGCCATTACAAGGGATAATTAATGCACCTATAGCAATTTTATTGGCCTTAGCTTTAAAAGTACAGATAACTGAAAAATACATGAATCTAATCCAAACATTGTGTGCATTTCTCGGAGCCATCTGATGCTGCTCAGTATAATTAAGCTGCTGATTTCCTCACGTATAATTTTGTCCCTGGAACTCATCAGAAGGTGAAACAAAAATAATATTTGAACTATAGTTACATGGGTGGTTAATTTTGGATTAACTATAAAAAAAACAACAATGTAATTTATAAAAAAAAATAAGAAGGCAAATATAAACATAATGCATAATGCCTCCCGGTAAAATATGTTTCTAATTTCCACAAGGGACTGTGCTTATAACTCAGTTGTAGAATCACTAACTGTTTCACAGTGACGTTGGGTATCAGTATTTCCTCACAGCATGAAGTAGTAACGCAATGCCAACAATAGTTTTCTCTTAATGAGGGGCAAAATTTTATATTGTCTAATGCAAACAAGCATTTGCCACTCAAGAATTTCAATTCAATCTTCATAATTAACTCTACTTGATGAAATTTATCCAGATGCATAAAAAGTCTGAAATATTTTATGTCTAATTTGGCAGTATTTTTATAGAAATCCTAATGGTATAGATTGTGTCCATTTAAGCATGGTTTTATTTGTTATGTGGCTCCAAACAGTGCTAATCAGTGCACCACAGCTCAGCATTTAGAGATGTACATGTTTAAATTCAACATTTCTCCAAGGAATTCAGGAAATCCCTAGGTCCATTAGGTCAGAACAGGGGAAGTGAAGATTCAAATGACCCGATGATTTCTCTGCAGCAATCTGTAGAATTGAAACTCGTCATCTGGAAGTTAAAACCTTATAGCAGTAGTTTCTAGTGATCAGGAATTCCTTTCAAAATGCATGAGATTATTCCAAGCATTTTGAAGAACTACAAACTAATGTTAATATGTTGTTGGTAATATGACATGCCAGTCATTAATACAACTTGAAGAACATACCGACTATTTTAACTTGAGTTATAATTGTGCTTTGCATCTTGAATTGTAAGTCAAACTAGGTAATACTTTGGGCCTCCTGTGCAAATTGCCAGTCCTAATTTTCCCCTCTGCGCCATGTTCAACAGGGAGTGATCATCCTCTCCTATATTGCCCAAATATGTGACAGTAGAGTCGAATCGTTCAGTCTCTGCACGGTAAAAAATATAACAATTAAATACAACCACAGGTGCTACTGGAGGAAATGAGAACATAAAGAGAATGAGCAGGAGTAGGCAGTGTGACTCAGTGAGCAGGTTCTGCTATTCAGTAAAATCTAACTTCCACTTTTTTGTCTTCTCCCCCAAGTTCCTTAGCATCCAGACATTCTGTTAAATGCCAGGGTGAGGAGTCTTGAAATTGAGGTGACACAAAATTGTTTTAAAAATAAATGCAAATCCAATAAAAAAGTAGACTGTGACAGCCATGGGTTAGATAGAATTATTTTTTGCTCTCTCCACTGACTTGCTTTTAATTTGTGTGCAATTAAACACGTTGGAATTTTGAGTCACAGTTGGAGAATAGCGCTCGTCAAACGTTACGTAATCTGAAATGGCACAAGTTCAATTATTATAAGTGTAAATACCTGTTCTGGTGATAAAGCATCACTGAGTATCACGAAACAAGGTTAATCAAGTTTGCTATCTCTGAGATTTAGTTTACCTTTTCCAGATGGGTCTGTTAACTATAAACACGTAATACATTTGAGTAGTTTTTGATTGGGAACTGCATTTCACTCTTGAAAAGACATCATAACGCACTCACAATATGTAGACTGTGATTTATGTTTCTTTCAGACTGAGGAAATGAACCTCTGCCCTAAGAATACACATTACATTGCTAAGCCATTTTATAATCTTTGTTCTTTAGAATGGTTCTTTTCCCATTTACTTAATGAACTGTTTTATTTTCTAGCTTCGCCAATTAGTAAATATCTGCATTAACCCGGATCCAGAGAAGAGACCAGATATTGCCTATGTTTATGAGGTTGCAAAGCGTATGCATGCACTTTCTTCAGGAAGCTAAAGCAAATTATGCACTGTGAAGATGGAAAAGCACAAGATATGAACATAACATTTCACTGTTTCTGTATTCTATCATTAGTCTACTATTCTACGTCTAAGGATAGTTGTACAGAATTCAGTAGTTCAATGGAATGAAAGTTATACAGGCCCATATGAATTCTTAATGACATGGTTCTGTTTGCTGAACTGCATTTATTTTAATGATTACATCCTCTCAGTGCCGTCAGTGTTTTAATTTGTGCACTGTTTCCATATCCACACTTGATATTTTGAAAATAAAATTGGTGTGCCTACAGATTTATCTTACAATCACAAGCAAACCTGTTTTCTGTAGGCCTGTGGACCAGGCTTTATTGTGCCTTGTTAGATAAACTCCTGCTCTTATTTATAGCATTTACCACATGCGGCAGCCTTTGCGATATTTTCTGTGACCCTTAGATGCATGGTGGCATTGTATGAATTTGCAGCAAGTTTTGGTATGTTATGCAAATCAACATTTGGTTTGGATGGACCAAATTCTCAATTGCTTCAGTGTTCCTTGTAAGTCACATAAATGCTAACCAAAACATTATTAAATGTTCATTGACATTTATGGTTTTTAAAAAGTGCCTTCGTTTTTTTAGTTTTATTAAAGAAAACCTGCAGATTAATTCAATAATGCGATTCGCCCATTGATGTTAAACTACCAATAAGAACAAATATTATTCAGTTACAGCTATGCGAGGAACTCAAAGGTTTGCAGAAAATCGTATTAATTGATACCTTGGTTTGGCCGCCTTTGTTGTGATTGAGCCTATTTTGTCTTCTTCTGATTTGCCAGATCCTGTATACAAGACCAGTTAACCTGCTTATCACACTCTACCACTGAAGCTCAATACACCATTTTGCCACCAGGTGCACAAGAATGGCTGGGCAATGATATCCCTTTTTGTTCGTCTCAGAGAAATCCAGTTGAGATTTGTAACTGAGAAGAGAAGGGGGAATTCAACTTGCCTCTTGTGATGAGTGGTCTCTCATCATATTATTTTTCACATTTTAAAAAAGGGTTATAGTTTCACTGCACCCTAATCATTTGAATTTTAAACATCTATTTTAACAAAGCTTTCAATTTATACTTGGAGAAATCCTACAGGGTTAGACATTTTAGTAAATTAATTTATTAATATGGTACCAAGTGAATGTGAAAAATTTCATTGAATAAGACAATCAATGAAGAACAGTACCGTGTCACAGTCATAGACAAAATCTGTCGGATTTATTTTGAGAATGCACAACATCTTATAGCTTAAAGAGTGACATTTGTCAGTTAGCAAGGCTTTCTTGGAAACCCATTACACCAACTTTTTATAAGGTATACAGAAGGATACAACGTGCTGGAGTAACTCAGTGGGTCAGGCAACATCTCTGGAGAACATGGATAGGCAATGTTTCAGGTTGACCAGAAATGTCACCTATGCACATTTTCCAGAGTCGCTGCCTGACTTGCTGAGTTACTCCACCACATTATGTCCTTATATGTATTAACCGGCATCTGCAGTTCTTTGTTTCTCATTCTTATAAGGCATGATGCTTAATTGTGCAGACCAAAAGTGCCTGAATCTCAGTTGTTAAATTGCAGGGATGATACAACTGTCTGTAGTTTCTTTGAATTAGGAAGAGAAAATAACTTAAGGGTTCTGCTCTAGATTGCAATCCATGTCCACAATTGCAATAATCCCAGCTGAAGATATGGTCTGAACTCGCTGATAAAAGTTAGCTGCTTAGCCAAAATTGTTAAATTGAATAGAACGTGTGGAACACTACTTGAAACACTTGCCTCTTTTAGGACACAAGGCAAAAAAAAAAGCATTGGAGAATTTGAGAGGATATGACAGAAAAAATGTTCCTTGAGAAATTAAATAACTACTACACATTTCCTTCAGTACTTTAAAATTATTTTGCCTATAAAGGTGTTACTATATGTGGAATGTGGTTTAATATATATACTGATTTAAATTACAATTAATGGCCATCCAAAAGTGCCATCAGACATAACTAATGAGTAGTGATGAATAAATTAACTTGGGATTTTCAGCCCCATTTTAAAATTGGTTGCAATTTTTCCCCCAGGTTTTGGACAAAAAACTAAGTTCTCTAATTAATAAATAATCTTGTGATTAATTTGAAGAGTCGGGTATTGAATGGAACAAATGACTAGTTTACAACGGTTAATTCTTTTTCTAAGACATTTACATGGAGTAGCTGAAATTGATGTTCCATGTTTTGAAGCAAAACAATTTAGTTTTTGTTGATCATTTCCAGCCCAAAGGAAGCTTTTGTGATGGATAGTATGAGATGATATGCAAACAGTATAATCTGGTACTGAGTTTGATTTTAAAAATAGGTGAAATTCTTCTTCCTCTGTAGTTTATGTACCAGTTTAATAGACACAGTTTGTCATAAAACATCCATCTCAAACTCTCTGCTAAAATACTGTGCTGATGTGGACTTCTTGTGCGAGTTAAGGTTTGGATTTACAAATGTAATTTTTGCAAATTATATGCCACTTTTGGGGAAAAAAATACATTTTAAATTGAGTCTGTTCTGTTTTTCAATATGAATGATATTGTTAATAGAGCCAGGTTCAAATTGTTTCTAGATTTGAATATTCTTGGGCAAGAATTTTTGTAGGGCAAACCAGAGTATGTTATAATGTGCCTTATGTTTTCCAGAAATGTTAAAGTGCTTGTACCTGATTGTCGTTAAATGCATGTTGATAAAGAATATGCCATTAAAGATTCCACTGCAGAAATTGTTATGGCTTTCCAATACATGAACAAGAAAAATACATCTTTTGCTAAAGAGCTTGTATAATCTGTCAACTGGAAATGGTATCACTTTATTACAAATCCACAAGTTAGATTTGAGGATGGATTTTGCTTTTTTAAATGGAAAATGAATATGCTGCCTGTCCATAATAAATTTACAGATAATTGGCCTGGATTAGTTTATTTTCTGGGAATTGCTCTGGTGGAGTGCAGGAGACTAAAGAGGGATCTTGTAAAGATGTATGAAATCATGTGAGGAATTGATAGGGTGAATGCACAGTTTTTTTCCCACAGGGTAGGGGAGTCAGGAACCAGAGGGCATAGGTTCAAAGTGAGAGGGGAAAGATTTAATAGCAACCTGACGGGCAGCTTTTACACTCAGAGGGTGGTGGGTAGATGCAATGAGCAGCCAGGGGAGGTAGTTGAGGCAGGTACTATAAACAACATTTAAAAGATACTTGGACAAATAAATAGATAGGAAAGGTTTAGAGGGCTATGGGCCAAACATGGGCAAATGGGACGAACTTGGATGGGGCATCTTGTTGGCCTGGGCAAGGGCCAAAGAGCCTTTTTCTGTGCTCTATGACTGGTCAGCATGGATCATCTTGATCAGCATGGACATGTTGGGCCGAAGGGCCTGTTTCTGTGCTGTATGACCATTGTCATTCTATTACAACCACTCTTGAAAGTAATTGACATCTTTGATATCATTTAACAGTAGATTTTTCTTTAAGTGAGTATTTCTGTGCATGAACCCTGGCCTCATACCTGGAATTATATTAATGCCAGGTGATGTTTCCCCACTTCCATAATGATGTTCACCTTGTCTCCAAATTGTTGTATTTAGCCTGAACATCGTTCCAAAACCCGGCCTAATGTGAGTTGCAAGAAATACCTGCTAACTCGTAATCTGATTGTAATTGTTGATCACATAAATATGGCTTATTAAACGGCTAGAAGAAGTGGCATGGCTATTAATACAAGATGGGTGTTTACATCGAGTCCTGTTATAGATACGAATAGATAATTTTCCATCTAATACAGTAACTATTAGTCACTTTGAAAGGCCCAACTAGATTTTATTACCAATTCATGCATTTTATTACCATGGACTTTTCAATTTAAAAGCTGCCATCATTATTCTGATAATAAACTGCTAATGTTACCAAGATGATTCTTTTTGCAGGGATTTTTTTAATTGATACAAGAAACAATCTCTGTAGTCTGTCAAATATTTGTATGGAATTTAGTTAATGAGATCTAAAAAAGCTGGCCTCCAGGTTTGCATCACAGTTGATTTGTGTGAATCTTTTTAAATTTTCACTTGTAGTATTTGGTGTGTGATTATGTACAGCCATGATAAGGAGAGATGATTTTCTTTCCAATTCTGATATGTTCTGTGTTACCCCCCTTTTCTGTGAGTGTCTTCATGGAGTAGAATCCATTCCTTGCAAGTCACTAGGGTTTTATTGTCATGTCCAAGAAAAAAAATGTTTACTTGCAGTAAGTAAGTCAATGTACACAAATTATTGATCCATAAATCGAGAGCATTCTTCTCTCAATCTTTCCTAATGAGAAAAAATAGGTAGAATTGTTGATAACATAACATTATTAGGACTGTTAAATTTAAATACATGGTTTGCTGTGGTGTGTAGAAATGCATCATTAAAATGACTACTCTGGTGCATTTTTGCATCTAAAAGTTTAAAATTCAAGATTGTATATCATTGAGAAAGAAAAACTGCTTCATTTTAATTAGGAAGTGTACAGGTACAAAGTAATGCTCCTGGTGAGGTTAAAACAGTTTGAGGTTTTTTTTGATTTTGCTAAATCAGCATGATCCCACAGTTTGTTCTTTCAGGATTGCTGATTCAAGGAATGAAGCCTGCTTGAATCTAGCAAAATCCAGTGGTGGGTGCAGGGATAAGAATGTTAGCTGAGGAGTCGGTGCTTGTTAATATAAAAACACTTCATCCTTTTTCATGTACTCAGAGTAAAGTTGGACTTTATTATATTAAGCCAGGACATGCTGCAATTTTTAAATATTTTTTTAAAGGAATGCAATTTTTCATGAACTTAAGATTTAAGTGTCTGAATTCACAAATATAAACTGTGACGTTACTCTGGAGTTCACAGAAAGAGGACATTATTTTGTAAGCACGTTGTTTATTTGTACAGGGTACCATATAATTGCTTCTGACAAATCGTTTTAAAGCGTATACTGTGACTATTAAATGCATTGGCGTATTCTGTGAAATTGAAAATCAAATGACATGACCTAAAATGCACAAATTACCTGAGATTTAGTGAAGTGCTTCGGTGTTTAAGCAATTTTTTTTGAATGGGAGGTTAATTATACCATTGTACTTCTGCTTTGTTAAATCTCAACAGTTATATATGCCAGAAAGATCCTGTCTAGTGGCAATAATAGTTTTACTATCTCATTGCCATCTAGTGTTAGCACAGTTATGTTGCACTTTCAAGACAAGACTGAACAAAAATGAAATCTATTGTTTTTAAAATGGAAAAAAAAATAGGTTGTATATAAATATCATCCGCATACATCCTAAAACATTTGTTCAGTCTCTGCTTCTTTCTGATTCTAAGTGGTTATTCCACTTTTGTTTCACATATGGGCATTGTTCGATAAGACTGGATATTGTTTTTGTATTTAAACATAACTCGACCGAATCACCAAGTGCATCTTACAAGAAAAATCAGTCTCCAAACAAAAGATCTTATTCTCCTCAAATGCCAGCAGCCTGTAACTCTTTAACATTGCTGTTTTGTAGGTTTCAGTAAGCCAATAAAAAAAATTTGAAGGTAGGTATTTTCATTCCACTTGCTGTTATTTATTTACAAAGTAGCTTTATTCCTGTTGAAAGTGGTTTGTGGATTTTCTTCCCTTGTATTCTGCAGTGATGCTGTCGATGAGGGAAGGGAAAGACCACTGCATTTTGACACCAGTAGTGTGGATCTGCAGTTGACCAGGTGTGGTTCCCTAGTCACGACAATATGTGAACGGACGCACTTCAGCTGGCAAAATACAAGAAACTAATACAGTCTAAAGGACACCGAGCGTGTAGGAAGTAACTGCAGATGCTGGTTTAACCCAAAGATAGACACAAAATGATGGAGTAACTCAGCGGGACAGGCAGCATCTCTGGAAACAAGGAACGGGTGATGTTTCAGGTCGAGATGTCTGAAAAAGGATCTCGACCCTTAAAGGACACTTGATGTGACTACAATAATCCAGATTGGCTCAGAGCACAACTAAGGCCATGGTGCACCATCAGAGGTAGTGTGTTTGTTGAGGTGTTAAATTGAGGCTTTCATGTACTCATTCAGACATGAAAATCTACTGACGCTCTTTTGCTGAAAAGCAAGGGGATCTCTTGGTGCACATTTACTCTCCAGTCTACACCATTTGGTGTCCTTGCAATTTTGTTCCAATGTTCCTTAAATTACCCTTGTGACTACATCACACTGACGCCGAGGCTTCGCGGAAAATTCTCAAGCTGTGAAGAGGTGTTATATGCAATTATTTCTTTTAACTTTTCAGTGGAGGAATTTTTCACAGAACAATGCACTTGCAGAGTAACAACATGTATTTAATGTGAGAAATACGTCCCAAGGCACTTAGCAAGCACATCATCAAATAACATAAATGGTGTCCATTTGTTTGCATTTGGCCCATAGTCTTACAAAGTCTTCCATCCATTTATCTGTCTGAATTTCATAAAAATCACAATTCAATCTGTTTCTATAGCTGCCTTGGGCAGCTCATTCCATAATTGGAATGTTTTGTTAAAGATTTATCTTCAGGATTTTCTATGGGGGGGGGGGGGGGGGAGAGAAATGAATGCGTGTGACAGAGGGGTTGGGTTGGGACAACTATTGGCAACAGACTAGAGCATGTTTGAAGGAGCTAAACATAATCAATGCTTGCTGTGGGAACAATTGAGTTCCTGCTGCTCTCCTGTGTGAAAACAATTAACTGTCCTACTGACCTTGTGCAGTTGGACTTATAAATGGATGTCAATCATCATCATCATCATATCATACTTTATTAGCCAAGTATGTTTTGCAATGTACGAGGAATGTCATTTGCCATACAGTCATACCAATAAAAAGCAACAGAACACACAAAATACATTTTAACATGAACATCCACCACAGTGACTCCTCCGCATTCCTCACTGTGATGGAAGGCGAATTTTTTTTTCAATCTCTCACTTCTTTGTCCTCCAGTGGTCGGGGGCCTCTAACCTTCCGTTAACGGGACGATCTTGCTGCTGCATGGGGGAGGGGGGCTTCCTCGTCGGGGTGATCAAGCTGCTGCATGGGGGAGGGGGGGGGGTTCTCAGCTGCCCCACACCAAAGGATCTGACCCCGGGTCGGGACTAGTCGAACATCGTGCAGCTTTTGGAGCTTCCAAACGTCAGTCTCAACCCGAGACTGCAAGCTCCTTGATGTTAAAAGTCCACAGGCCGCGGTTGGAGCATCGATCCAGATAAGGAATCGGCTCCGATAGTAAGTCCACGCCCTGCGGTTAGGCTCAAAATCAGTCCCGAGCAAGACCTCCAGCTCCACAATGTTAGGCCGGAGATACGATCCGGAAAACAATTACATCTCTGGCAAGGTAAGAGATTGGAAGAAAAGGTTCCCCAGACTCCCCCCCCCCCCCCCCCCCCCACATAAAACAAACCAGAGAACATTAACACATACTTTTAAAACTCACAACAAATAACAAAAAAGGACAGACAGACTGTAGGCGAGGCTACCATCGAAGCACCACCTGGTGTTCAATCAGAAAATACATTGCTGGAGTAATTCAGCGGGTCAGGCAGCATCCCTGGAGAACATGGCTACGTGATGTTTCGGGTTGGGTCCATTCTTCATACCATCCTGACCAAAAACATCACCTATCCTTATTCTATGCTGCCTGACCTGCTGAGTTACAACAGTATTTTGCTTTTTTTTTTTTGTAAGCCAGCATCTGCAGTTCCTTGTCTCTAGGCTGTTACTGTGCTTTTGCACCACTGACTGCTTGACCTGCTGAGTTCTTCAAGCACTTTATATTGTGCTCAAGTTTACAGTATCTGTAGTTCCTAGTGTCTCCATTTTGCCAGTGTTAGTCTTAAAGTAATACCATTTTGCAGTTATCCTGTCTAAATAATTTCACTGGTCCAATAATTCCAACTAATGTGAATTGGCTAATTCGGTTCAATCAGGCCAATCAATGCTACTTTCATGGGTCAAAAACACTAAGTTCTGGGGGAACTTCAGACAGAGCCTGAAGAAGGGTTCTGACCTGAAATGTCACCAATCCATGTCCTCCTTAGATGCTGCCTGACCCGCTTAGTTCCTCCAGCACTTTGTCCTTTTTGCTCCAGATTCCAGCACCCGCAGTTCCTTGTGTCTACCATTTGCATGATTAGATGCAGATCAATGACAGGAGTGATTTTCACAGCTGTATTTGGCCAAAGAACATTGAAAACGATTGATTCTGCAAAGTTAATGCGGGGAGATATGTGTTTGATATATCTTAATGTGTTAGAGGGCATATTTCTGAAATTAGTAAAAAGTTGAATCAGATCCATCTTTGTTAGAAAATGAAGGTTTCCTGTTGAGTGATTCTCCTCATTTGCTTTGTTTGATGCTCAGGAGAAGACCACATTTCAGCTCTAATGTCTGTGAAGCTTGCTGTTTTACAATCCCATCGTGGTTCTTCCCAGAATCTCAACTGGGTAGTACCTATGTTAGTTAAATCCTGCATTGAAATCTTCACACACACGGTTTTCTTTATAATAGAACAGTTGTAATGCATCTCTGCTGAGCTTTATTAGAGTATTGTCAAACAGTCGAACCGATCAGGGAGGTTTATCACAAAACATGAGCAATGTTTGCAAAGGCTAAGGTAAATTGCACCGCAAAATTAGAGTCATAGTCATACAGCACAGAAACAGGCCCTTTGGCCCAAACTCGCCCATGGCAACCAAGGTGCCCCATCTACTCTCGGTACGGTGAAAAGCTGTTTTGTTGCATGCTGTCCAGTCAGCAGAAAGACTACACATTGATTACAATCAAGTAGAGGAGAAGAGAGGGTGAGACTGGTCCTTGATTATGCTGGTGGCCTTGCCGAGGCAGCATGAAGTGTACATGTAGATAGACTGCGACCAGTGATATTTGTGTAAGTAACATTGTATTGATAACATTGGGATCGATCACCACCGTGTCATTATTTTCACTGTCAGAGACATTGTTGTAACTGGCATTAACGACTCCAGCGAAGTATTCTGGCACCTCAAGGTTTGCTTTGGTGGATGTTGGGGTCAGGCTTTGAAGCCTGGAATGGGAAGAAATGGCAGCTGCTGGAATCTTCAGCAAAACACAAAATGCTGGAGTAACTCAGCAGGTCAGGCAGCAACTGTGGAGGGAATGGACAGACAATGTTTCAAGTCTTGCTGTGTCGGCATAGGTGAACTGTAGCAGAAACCTGGGGACAATTATAAGGCTGTATATCTCAATAGAATGCGATACAGAGACTTGAACTTACTCTATGTGCAGGAAGGAACTGCAAGTGCTGCTTTATACTGAAGATAGACTCAAAGTGCTGGAGCAACTCAGCTGGTCAGGCAGTATCTCTGCAGAAAAGGAACAGGTGTTACTTTATTATCCCATGTACCAAGGTTGAGTAAGATTATTTTTTTGAATACAGAGGTAGTTGAGGCAGGGACTATCGCAATGTTTAAGAAGCATTTGGACAGGTACATGGGTAGGACAGTGTTAAGCGGGATATGGGCCCAACGCCCTAAGATTATTGCCATACATAAGTACAATCCCCTCTTTGGTACAAAATGCATCAAAACAGCCCACTGAGTGCATATGCAAGAGACGACAGGTTTTGGTGCCATTTCCAAAGTCCCAGTTGCTGCCGCCACCTCCATCTGCTCGTCCGTCTCTTCGCCCGGCCATCTTCATTCAACCTTCATGCCACAGAGCGCCTCACACGGCTGACCTTGCAGGTGCAGAAGGCAAGTCGTCGTCCCCCCCGGTTCTTCCTACCGTTCCTTATCCAGCATCCGTCACTGACGCACAGTGCTGGAGGAACTCGGTGGCACAGGCAGCATCTGTGGAAGGTGGGGACGAGCGACATTTCAGGTCAGGACTCTTCTTCAGACTGAAGAATGAGGATGATATTGTGGTTGATGGATGGGGTGATCTTGCTACAACGTGAGATGGTAACGGTTTGAGTATTGATGGATGACTCTTCAAGCTTTACATTCTGACAGAAGCTGGTGAATCAGATTATTGGCATTTGACGGCTGTCGAGAGCTCTCCTCCTGACAGAATAACCTTCTCTCTGGCATCTGCACTCAGCACGACTGGAAAATCAGGTTGAGAGGAATAAGAGAAGCAAAGACAATCAATCAGGGAACAACTTTTTAAAAAGATTGAGTGTGAGGGAAAAATACAGATTCCATTTCATTCTGTAGGAAGCAACTGTGGATGCTGGGTTAGACTGAAGATAGACTCAAAATGCTGGAGTAACTCAGCGAATCAGGCAGCATCTCTGGAGAGAAGGAATAAGTAACGTCAAGACGGAACCCTTCAACAGATTCCATTTCATTCCCTGGAATCTGCTTTTTATGCTTATTTTATTTCATTTTTTTGCTAGGACTAGAGGGCCTGAGTTATAAGAGGAGGTTGAACAGGCTAGTACATAATCCCTTGGAGTGCAGGAAGATGAAGGGTCATCTTATCGAGGTGTGTAAGATCATGAGAGGAATAGATTGGGTGAATACACAAAGTCTTTTATCCAGAGTGGGGGAATCAAGGACCAGACGACGTAGGTTTAAGGTGAGAGGGGAAAGATTTAAGAGGAGCCTGAGGGGGGCAACTTTTTCACACAGAGAGTGGTGGGTCGAACACGGGTCTCTGGCACTGTCAGGCAGCAAGTCTACCACTGCACCACTGTACCGAACCCCAGTTGTCTGGTACAATATAACGCCTCCTCCATCTCTGTGCTCGAGGCATTTACCAACCAGCATCATAGAGTCATGCAGTGTGGAAGCAGTCCCTTCGACCCAACTTGCCCACACCGGCCAACATGTACCATCTACGTTAGTCCCACCTATCTGCGTTTGGCCCATAATCCCTCTAAACCTGTCCTATCCATGTACCTGTCTAAATGTTTCTGAAACGTTGCGATTGTACCAGCCTCAACTACCTCCTCTGACAGTTCGTTCCATGCACCCCCTCACCCTTGGTGTGAATAAGTTACCCCTCAGATTCCAATTAAATCTCCCCCCCCCCCACCTTAAATGTTCAAGTGCAATGTTTTAAATGTGGAAGACACTCCTGCAAAAAAAATCTTGCCTAATAATATGCAGTCATATGGTGCTTTGGAATAGAGTGCACAATCTTTGTGAAGTATGCTGGCACTTTAATAAGGTAGCAGCTTTTGACAAAGCAGAGCATTCCATCCCGATACTTGTGCTTATTACCAGAAAGTTAAAGTGATAATGAAGTGCAAATGGGTTTAACTGCTGAATGTGGAAGATTAATATAATTCAGTTCCAGATTTTCGCCAAAATTGGGATAAATTCATGTGAACATTTCACAGTCAGATTAATGTATCTGATAGCAACGATTCAAAAGCAAAAGACTGCTCTGATTCTACAACATTTGCTTTGCAGGTTCACTGGCACTAAAGGGCAAGTTAGCAGGTTGATTTCCCCCCCCCACACACACAATTGACCAAGAGCTAATAGGTTGGCATTTCAGAAAGTAAAAAAGGGCAGAAGTAAACAATGGGGACTGAGACTGCAGATGCTAAAATCTTGAGGGAAAAAAAACCCACAAAGCTGGAGGAACTCAGTGGGTAAGCTGGCATCTGTAGGGGGAATAGACAGATGAGTGGGGGAGAGATAGGTGAGGGTGGTAAGCAAGTCTGGGACTACAACACAACCTCTCCTCACCTGAATACACCCAGCACTTGTCAGCTCTTGCCCAGTCCCTCTCTGCTCACTTTCACCCCTCTACTCCATCAGACTGAGGAAGGGTCCCGACCAGAAACATCATCTGTCCATTTCCTCCACAGATGCTGCCTGAGCCGCTGAGTTCCTCCAGCACCGTGGAACAGCGACAGATGCTGGACAAGGGACGGTAAGAAGAGCTGGGGGGGGGGGGTTCTTACCTTCCTCGCCCTCAAGGTCGGCTGCAGGAGGCACCCCAGGGCAGGAAGCTTGAAGATGGGCCTGGCGAAGAGAGGGCTGGTGGTTTACGCATGGAGGCGATGGCTGCAACCGGCCTTTGCTTTCTGCAGAGGAAACCAATACCTCATAATCTGTGTGCCTCTGTTAAATGAAATGTTGCCCCATTACCTGCAGTTTAATGGGAGATGCTTCAGTATTGTTTTGAGGGTTAAAATTGGCAAGCTAACAGAGCTGGCTTTTAATTAATCTTTAGTTTTGCAAGGTGGGATCAACAATAGTTGGTAATTTGTGATTCCGAAAAGCCTGTGTGATATTTCAGGAATCATTAATAACTACTGTCTAGATTTTTAACACACAACAAACAAAATATCAGGTTATGGCGAGAGTCGGATTCTGCCTCCTCTGTGCATGTCTCGTTATGAATTGAGATGCTGCTTTTCACTCTTGACATTTAATCCATAAATGTAAATCCCCTTGGAGTCCCATTATTTCCTGGAAAATAATTTTATGTTGTGTGTGTTCCCGTGCAAACTCCGAAAGATTTTTGGATGCTAATTTTCTTTAAAGCTCTTCCAAGCAAATTGTACAGTCTCCTTATTGGTGTGGGTAGGCAGATCACTTTCTGTTTTCATATGCCAAGTGTTCAGATTTGGCTTTAGATTAACTTTTTTTATTTTAAATAACCCATGGAGAATGAATTACTGCCGAGCTCGGGGGTGGCCTGGTGTCCGAGACTATCCCATGTAAATGCTATGTTCGTTATCTTAGTGTATTCCAGGGGGCTCTGCAGTCAGGTATAGGGACGGAGCAGGGAGCTGATGTGAATTGCAAATCATGGGAAATCGGAACTGTTTTAGGAAAAGTCACGAGCGGAAATGGACAAATAATATTTGTGGCAAATCTACCAGGTGTGGGAGTCGGCATGAGTGATTTTTATATTAAATCAAATGTTGACTGGCTTACGAAATTATGGCATTTGAAGCATAAAAAGCCTTTGGAGTCGTGAGGAGCTGAGTTGTACCGAAATATTAATCTTCAGATATCATCCTTTCTGGCTTGTTGCTGAGGCAAAATTGCATCCCTGTTATTGTGAGAAGATGTCTGGCATCTACAGTGACAGGTGCTACAGGGCGCCCTGCAGTGGCTTCCAGTGACATGTTATACCAGGATGACATATTTAAGATGCTATAAGAACAGGAGATAAACTCGTCAACATCTATCGAAGCTTAATGATATACTGAGACACGTGCCCAGTTTAGAGGATGTTATATTGAGACTCTTTCCAAAGCAGCAGCTTTCTGAAAAAGAGTCGGTTGGGATGTTTAACCATGTTGAGATGGGGGTGGATCACCATACCTTATTTTTAAAAATATGTTATTTGCAGGAATATTGATCTTCACTTCTGAAATTAATCAAGGGAAATTTGTACTGACAATGGAATTATGATTGTTTTGTACTTGCAGGGGCTTAACAGGCCTATAAATGTAATGACACACAGATAAATGTATAACAATTCAAAAATACTAAATTAATAACCGTGGTACTAGATAACTGTATTTGTGCAAAGGCAGAAGTCTGTAGGTTACATGTCCAGTTTACACAGGCAAGAAAAATATAATTCAATAATTATCTTGCAAAATAATATTTGGATCAATATATTCCAGAGGTTGTTCGGTTCAGCAGAACGACATGTTACAAGTGTGTGCGGATGGCTCAGGCTGCAACCATCAAAGGTATTTATTTCACAAAATGCTGGAGTAACTCAGCAGGTCAGGCAGCATCTCAGGAGAGAAGAATGAAGAATGAAGAAGGGTCTCAACCCGAAACGTCACCCATTCCTTCTCTCCTGAGATGCTGCCTGACCTGCTGAGTTACTCCAGCATTTTGTGAAATAAATACCTTCGATTTGTACCAGCATCTGCAGTTATTTTCTTACACAGGCTGCAACCATCGATCACCAGTGCCCATGAATTATTTAAAAATCAATGCAAATTCCAACATACCGAGCAATTGCCAGCAAAGACAGACACAATATGCTGGAGTAACTCATCGGGACAGGCAGCATCTGTGGAGAGAAGGAATGGGTGACGTTTTGGGTCGATCCCGCTGAGTTACTCTAGTAAGTTGGAAAGTTACGTTAGTCAGATAGTTCAGTTATATTTCCAAGACCAGGAGGATTCAGTTTTCCCCTTTTTAGAAACCAAGTGAAGATTCAGTCGTCGAAAATTAATGTTGCAGAATGAGGCCATTCGGCCTCTTGTGGCCATGCGTGTCTAATAAGATCAATGGAGGGCAGTGCAGAGACATTGTGTGGCCAACCACGCTGCTCAGAGGAGGAAGAAAGCAGAATGTTATGTCAATGGTGCGAGAATATTGAATGCAAGTTAGACAGATCTGGGTGACCCTGTACAAAAATAAATAAGAAGGTAGACGCAAAGTGCTGGAGTAACTCAGCATGTCAGGCAACATCTCTGGTGAAAAGGACTAGGTGACGTTTCGGGTCAAGATCCTTCTTCAGATTTCATAAATCACCAATCTACATTGGTAGAAAGATGGAGCTAGTATTCAGCATTCGAGCTAACCCTACTGCATATTGAATTTTAAGCCCTTACAGCAAAGTGATCCATTCCTTCTGAATGATCTTGACACAAAACGTCACCCATTCCTTCTCTCCAGAGATGCTGCCTGTCCCGCTGAGTTACTCCAGCATTTTGTGTCCGTCTTTAGTTAAACCAGCATGTGCAGTTCCTTCCTACACATGCCAGCGTAGCTTGCTGGTGGTGTCAAGTACTTGATGGGCTATCTCGGTAAGTCTATGTTGCCAATCATTTACGGTATAACAGACAAATGTTATTATTAATTATTTTCTTTTCTAGTTTTTGGTTTAAATGTTACTAAAATTAATTCTTTGAAAAAACTTTGATCCCCAACCAAAATCAGTGACTAAACTTCAAACTGGAAAAACAAGGAACTGCAGATGCCAGAATCGTGAGCAGGAAACAAAGTGCTGGAGGAGCTCAGCGGGTCAGGCAGCATCTGTGGAGGGAATGTACAGATGTTGTTTCAGTCAGTCGACTAATCAGTTTGAAGAAGGGTCCCGACCTGAAACATTGTCTATTCATTCTCTCCACAGATGCTGCCTGACCTGTTGAATTCCTACAACACTAAACTCCAAAAACTTTGAGGTTAAAGTGCTCGTATGCCTTTTAGTTTAGTTTAGAGATGCAGCATGGAAACAGTCCCTTCAACCCACCGAGTCCTGGCTGAGCAGCGATCGCCCGTTCACACTCATTCTACGTTTTCCCACTATTGCAGCCACTCCCTGCACACTCGGGGCAATTTACTGAGGGCCAACTATCCTGCAAACCTGCACGGCTTTTGGATGTGGGAGGAAACCAGAGCACCCGGAAGTAATCCATGTGGACACAGGAGAACGTGCAAACTCCACACAGAGAGCACCCAAGGTCAGGGTTTAACACGGGTCCCTGGAACTGTGAGACAGCAGCTCTACCCGCCGTGCCACTGTGCCGCTTCGTGTCATGTGTATTCTGTCATGGGCTAGAATGATTCTTCCCTCGAAACATATAAGATGAAGATTATTAAGGGGTTGGACACATGTTCCCAATGTTGGGAGAGTCCAGAACCAGGGGCCACAGTTTAGGAATAAGGGGTAGGCCATTTAGAACGGAGATGAGGAAAAACTTTTTCAGTCAGAGTTGTGAATCTGTGGAATTCACTGCCTCAGCAGTGGAGGCCAATTCTCTGAATGCATTAAAGAGAGAGTTAGATAGAGCTCTTAAGGATAGCAGAGTCAGGGGGTATGGGGAGCAGACAGGAACGGGGTACTGATTGAGAATGATCAGCCATGATCACATTGAATGGTGGTACTGGCTCGAAGGGCCGAATGGCCTACTCCTCGTCCCGTTGTCGCCAGTGACCCCCTCCTCCTCAACTCAGGGCTGAGCTCAACCCGTGGGTGTGTCACGCACCTGACGGCTGCAGCAATGGGAAGCTTGTCAAGAATCATCACGGGATTCTCTGTGCTTGCTGCTGTGTGAAGTGGTGCATTGCCACAGAATTCATTGTGTCCGGAGGCACACTGAGGTAAAATCTTCTTGTTCTTTCAGCTGAGAATGGAAGGCACACACTGCATGCATTCCTCTGCAAAAATTTGCATTGACCTTCTTAGAGATACAGCAGGAAACAGACCCTTCGGCCCTTCGAGTCCGCGCTGACCAGCGATCCCCATACACTAACAGTACCCTCCGCACACGAGGGACAATTTACAATTTTACCAAGCCAATTAGCCTACAAACCAGCACGTCTTTGGAGTGTGGGAGGAAACCGGAGCACCCAGAGAAAACCCACGCGGTCACACGGAGAACCTATATACTCCATACAGGCACAAAATGCTGGAATAACTCAGCGGGTCAGGCAGCATCTCGGGAGAGAACGAATGGGTGACGTTTCAGGTCTAGATCCTTCTTCAGACTGAAGAAGGGTCTCGGCCCAAAACGTCACCCGTTCCTTCTCTCCCGAGATGCTGCCTGACCCGCTAAGTTACTCCAGCATTTTATAGACAATAGACAATAGGTGCAGGAGTAGGCCATTCGGCCCTTCGAGCCCCTTCGAGCTGACGTGTCCAACCCCTTAATAATCTTTTATGTTTCAATAAGATCCCCTCTCATCCTTCTAAACTCAAGTGTATACAAGCCTAGCCACACCAGTCTTTCAACATATGACAGTCCTGCCATTCCAGGAATTAACCTAGTAAACCTATGCTGCATGCCCTCAATAGCAAGAATATCCTTCCTCAAATTTGGAGACCAAAACTGCACACAGTACTCCAGGTGCGGTCTCACTAGGGCCCTGTACAACTGCAGAAGGACCTCTTTGCTCCTATACTCAACTCCTCTTGTTATGAAGGCCAACATTCCATTGGCTTTCTTCACTGCCTGCTGCACCTGCATGCTTCCTTTCAGTGACTGATGCACTAGGACACCCAGATCTCGTTTCCTAACTTGACACCATTCAGATAATAATCTGTCTTCTTATTCTTACCACCAAAGTGGATAACCTCACACTTATCCACATTAAACTGCATCTGCCATGCATCCGCCCACTCACAAAACCTGTCCAAGTCACCCTGCAACCTCATAGCATCTTCCTCACAGCTCACACTGCCACCCAACTTTGTATCATCTGCAGATTTGCTAATGGTACTTTTAATCCCTTCATCCAAGCCATTTTGTGTCTACCTTCGATTTAAACCAGCATCTGCACCCATAGTCAGGATCAACCCCAGGTCCCTGGCGCTGTAAGGCAGCAGCTCTACCGCTGCACCACTGTGCCATCCAATTTCCTCAAACAATTGGTCCCTCTATTGTTTTAGGAGTTTCTGAGACTGGTGAAGGACTCTTACAAATGTCCCAATCCAGTGTTTCCTTTCACCTTGAAAACCATGGTCTGGTTTGTTGCACTTGGAATATGTATACCTTTGTAATTTTTCCCTTGGGTCAAACCCAATATTCCAGCAAATATATTTGGCAGGATGTGATGATGAGCTCAAACACATGTTGTTCAATGCACCATTTATTTAGGCCTCCATTGCAAAGAAATACATTCACCAGGGATTTGGAACTTTTTCTCTGAACACCTGAATTGAGTAAAATATTCAAAGTGCCTCACAGGTTTATTTTAGACATCCAGCTTGTATTTATTTACATTTTAATTGACGATAATAGCTGTTTGTAGGGCTATAAAATGGCACTATTATACTTTTAAATGAATAATGATAACAGACAGAATTTCAAATGCAAAACAGGTCCACGCCAACCTCTTTCAGAAACCTGCTAAGCAACTACACTATTGTATGGAAAGAATGGGAAAAGCCTTTGGAAAATAAATGATTCCTTTTTAGCAATTCAGAAATGCATTTACAATATTAAGAGCAGAATAATAATGTAAATGTAACCTTTTAAAATGCACTTCATTCACTCGCTCTAAATGATATTTAACGCATAAATCATTGGCACAGAAATGATTTGCCACTCTAAGTTTTTTTGTAGGTTTGACCTGTCCAATATCTCTGGGCTGGTGGAAGTGTGAAAATGAGTGCAGAAGATGCTGCCGTGTAAACCACTGTGCCTTCATTAACACTTTCCAAATCCTAGCTCTGGTTTCATTTCAGATCATCCTCTGTCATGTATTTAAAAGGTTGTGTGTGTATGTCTGTCCTTCCAGCAAACTGCTGCTGCTTATATTAATGGGCCACTGTACGCATCTCAACAGTATTCTGTTGCTAATCCGATACACATTCAAGGCAGCATCGAGTGTAGGAAGTGAGAGCTCTAAACCCAGACAGCTTAAAAGATTTGGGTAGAATTGAACAGTCTGCCTGAAGCTCTCTGTTTTAATCTACCTTTTCTCCAGGCTTACCCAGACCTGAAGGTGGAACTATCAATGTGATGTTCCCACCTTTGGGAGAATTTGGATTCAGTCTCTTTGGCAATCCAAGTATAAGTGCGACGTATTGTCGTGTTCCTCTTGGTTGCTGCTTGCATAAGAAAATAGATTTATAAACAGAATGTGCTTGATTGAATGCAGTTCCTGACTAAAGTGCAGATGTCAGGATACAACGATGTACCGAGAGTCATTTCACTGGGAAGAATTTATTTCTGTCAGGGACCTGTGAGGCTTTGAAAAGGAAGAGAACTAAACTCAATTAAACACAGGAGGGCTTCTTGGCACAATATGTAGATAGTCTGAAGATAGACACAAATTGCTGGAGTAACTCAGCGGGTCAGGCAGCATCTCTGGAGAAAGAGGATGAGCGATGTTTCAGGTTGGGGAGCTTCTTCATGCCGAATTCCCATCAGGGAGAGGAGTAGAACTTCTTAACAGTAGGTATACCTTAACAGTAGGTATACCTTAACAGTAGGTATACCTTAACAGTAGGTGTACCTTAACAGTAGGTATACCTTAAGGAGATTTTGCAGTGGAGCCAACAAAATGTAGAAATAAAGAACTGCAGATGCTGGTTTATCACCAGATAGACCAATCTGATATAGGGCCATAACATTGGGGAGTGTGGCTGGCAGGGTGACTAAGGTTTCAGTGGGCATATATTTGGGGATCAGTGATTATATTACCTTCGGTTTTAAGATAACTATGGATGATGAGACTGGACCTCGGGGGTAAATTGAATTTGGTTTATTTTTAATTTAAATTTAAAGATACAGCGCGGAAAAAAGCCCGTTGGCCCACCGAGCCCGCACCGACCTGCAATCTCCACAATCCTACACACTGGGGCCACTTTTACATTTTATACCAAGCCAATTAACCTACAAACCTGTATGCCTTTGGAGTGTGGGATAAACCCCCATTCAGGTCACGGGGAGAACGCACAAACTCTGTCCGGACAGCGCCCGTTGTCTGGATCCAACCTGGGCCTCAGGCGCTGTAAGGCAGCAGCTCTACCGCTGCACCACTGTGCAGGCCTATTCCAACAGCATTTGACTGTGTCTGGAGAAAGTAAATACAATGAATACGTTGTAAATACATTGTTGGTTTACAAGAACCTATCACGAGTGAAAACCTAATGTGGACCGTACACGAAGAGAACTTGGGAACAAGTTCTGGGGGATGTTCCAGAAGGTTCCAGCAGGTCCGTACCTGATCACAGTGAGCAACTCACCACTCCGATGAAATACAGACAGACAATGGGCAGCACAGTGGCGCAGCAGTAGAGTTACTGCCTTGCAGCGCTAGAGACCCAGGTTCAATCCTGTCTTCAGGTGCTGTCTGTACGGAGTTTGTAAGTTCTCCCTGTGACCGCGTGGGTTTTCTCCAGGTGCACCAGTTTCCTCCCACACTGGGAAGACGTATGCTTTGTAGGGTTAATTGGCTTTGGCAAGTTGTAAAACTGTCCCTCGTGTGTAGGAGAGTGCTAGTGTACAGGGTGATCGTTGGGTGGCACGGACTCAGTGGGCCAGTGAGCCTGTTTCCGTGCTGTAAAGTCTAAAGTTTAAATGGTTGTGCTTCAGAGCCAATCTCCCAGTACAGGAAAAATAACAACACAGCTTCCTTCGATAGAACATTGAACAGTATGTATGGTACAGCACAGGAACAGGCCCTTCGACCCACAATGTCTGTGCTGAACATAATGCTAAGTTAAACTCATCTCCACTGCATGTAGGTGCTCCATACCCCTCCAACCTCTGCATTTCGGTACGCTGAGCCAAAAGCCTCTTAACCACCTCCCCTGACAGTGGCTTTCCACATATACATATAAACAAAAGGCTCTTACTTCTCCTTGAAACTTTCCCTCTTTGACCTTAAAGCTCTGCCCTCAAGCCTTTGACATTTCCACCCTCGGAAAAATATCTACCCTATCTATGCCTGTCATATTTCATACACTTCTATCAGGTCTCGCCCATCCTTTATCTTTAGTACCAACGGCAGCTTCAGTGAGGCAGTGTTATATAATCATCCCGCACCGGGTCCGCTGAGATGTGGCAGCTTTCTTAGACCGCAGCCTAAGACTTGGCCATAGAGGAAATTTGTAAGAGCGGCATAGTGGCGCAACGGGTAGAGCTGCTGCCTCACAGCGGCAGAGACCCGGGTTCGATCCTGTCCTCGGGTGCTGTCTGTGTGGAGTTTGCACGTTCTCCCAGTGTCTGTCTGGGTTTCCTCCAGGTGCTCCGGTTTTCTCCCACATCCCAAAAACGTGTAAGTTTGCAGGTTAATTGGCCCTCTGTCAATTGCCTATAACGTTAAGGGAGCGGATGAGAGAGTGGAGTGACATAGAACTAGTGCGAACGGTCAGCTCGGACTCTGTGTGTTGAAGGGCCTGAAGGATACAGAATGCTGGAGAGTCAGGCAGCATCTCTGGAGAAGGTGCCAAAGAAAGACACAGAATGCTGGGGTAACTCAGAGGGTCATACCTCGGAAGGACACAAGGATGCTGCCTGACCTGCTGAGTTACTCCAGCACTTTGTGCCCTTTCTTGCCTCTTCTGTTCCTTGTCTCTATACTTAGACTGCTTCCATGCTGTATCTCTAAATGGAAAAAACAATGTTTGGAGGTGGAGTGGGTGGATTGTTTCCAGCTGTGGTCTGTGTGGTAGGAAGCAGAAGTGTCCCATCCAGTGGAAGGACCTCCATCTGCCCCTCGTACGGGTCCGTGGCCAGTGGCGATCGGGTAGTCAACCTCCGCCTCTCCAGCACGGAGACCAGTGAGGCACAGATGCAGGGCAGAGTTTGCAGTGAAATATATCATCGGCATATCTCGACGCCCAGAGGGAAGAGTATTTGAAACGTGAAGGAGCCCAGCTGGGAAATTTGGCCAAGGCAGGAGGGTTACGGCCGCTGTGGTGTCAAGTGGGAGAGGACTAGATGCAGGAAGCAGCCAAGCCTTGCTCTTTGTTTAACAAACACTGCACTGGGTTACACGGGGCAGGCGGGTTATTGTGGGAGCCCCCAGCTCCTGACGTCCGTCCGTCCGTTCTCAGAGTTTAAACACATTTCCACAGCGTTCCCCAGGCGAAGATTCAGCTGGGAATGGCATTAACGAATAGTAGAAACAAAGAACTGCAGATGCTGGTTTATACCAGAAATAGACACAAAGTGCTGGAGTAACTCTGCGGGTCAGGAGAACATGGATAGATGACAAAGACAGACACAAAATGCTGGAGTAACTCAGCGGGACAGGCAGCATCTCTGTAAAGTTCCTTGGGCAGCTTACAACCCAGCGGTATGAATGTTGATTTCTCTAAGTTGAAGTAACTCCTCCTCCCCCCCCCCCCCCCCCCCCACCACCCTCCCACCCTAGTCGTACTACCTGTTCCATTGGTCAGATCCTTGTATCCCTCATGTTCTCATATCTTCCCCAGCCTACAATGGGCCATTATGAGCTCCAGCCTTCCTGAGGTCATCTGTTGCCGGCCCTGATTTGTTTTGGCCTTCTCTCGCCTACAATTTATTTCGCAGCCCCCCTGCCCCCCCCCCCCCCCTTTCCTCTACTTTCAGTCTGAAGAAGGGTTTCGACCTGAAACGTCACCTATTCTTTTTCTCCAGATATACTGTCTGATCCACTAAGTTACTTCAGCGTTTGTGCCTATCCTCGGCTGAAAGTTGAATTGTGTCAATGAATTAGCACTGTCCACTGGAGCTCACTCTCGAAATAGCAGAAATGACAACCTTACCAACATTAAATGAGCAATCTAAATAATCTACCAGAGTGTGTAGAATGGAGGCCGATTAAAGAAAGGCAGGCATAAAAAATGAAACTAATGTTGTTGCTCAAAATTTCTTTATTTTTAATTTTAAGAAGATAATCCCTCCAATCAGTCGGGTTTCACCTGGAATATGTTACCCATCTCTCTGTTGGTCAAATGGACAAACAAGGAACAACACGGAATTCATTGCCACAGATGGCGGTGGAGGCAAATTATTGAGTATATTTAAAGCAGAGATTTACAGATTCCTGATTCGTAAGGGTGTCAAAGTTCACAGGGAGAAGGCAGGATGATGGGATTGAGAGGGATAGATAGATCAGCCACGAGCGAATGCTGGAGCAGACACAATGGGCCGAATGGCATAATTCTGCTGAAGATAGACACAAAATGCTGGAGTAACTCAGTGGGACAGGCAGCATCTCTGGAGAGAAGGAATGGGTGACGTTTCTGGTCGAGACCCTTTTTCAGTGTCTTGTGGTCGAAACACACGATGAACAATCCCAGGAAAAATAACCTAAACCAGAATCGGTGCCAACAGGAATGAGGGGAGGTGTACCTTTACTCTCAGCTTTTCTCCAGTTTTGCTGAGTTTTCATTTGTCCTGTTTTCTAGTTTTCATATTCCTCAGCGCTGTGTGTGTGTTGCTACCCAACAATGACCTTTCAGTCTCGCTCTCCTTTCAGCACGCTGTATTTGCATAGTAATGATCCCCTCTTTTATACTGCAAGGCAGCGACTTTCATTTCAACTGCTTCTTCTCTTTAAACTTATGCCTATTCACCATGTTTGTGATTATAAAGGAATTTTTATATCTGCAATGGACTACTGAAAATGTTAATTTTAGGGCACTGTGCAGTAAAACGCTGGCTAACAAGGAATTACAGCTAGAGTTTAAAATATTCATGTAAAAAGAATGCTTACTAGCCTGCCAAGCAGTTATAGCGTTATTGAGCTGTACAGCATGGAAACAGGCCCTTCAGTCCATCTTGTCCATGTTGACTAAGTTGGCATGCTGGGCTACTCCCCTTTGCCTTCATTTGGCTCATGTCCCTCTGAACCCTTCCTATCCATATATATGCCCAAAGTCATAAATGTACCCACTTCTGTACCTTCCCCTGGCAGTTCGTTCCAGATACGGACTACCCTCTGAGTGAAAAGGTTGCCCCTGAGGTCCCTCTCCCTTTTCACCTTAAGCCTGTGCCCTCCAGTTTTAGAATCCTCAATCATAGAGTCATAGAGTGTGGAAACAGGCCCTTTGGCCCAACTCGCCCACGCCAACCAACATGTTCCACCTGCACTAGTCCCACCTGCCTGCGCTTTGTCCATATCCCTCTAAACCTATCCTATCCATGTGCCTGGCCAAATGTCTCTTAAACATTGCGATAGTACCTGCCTCAACTACCTCCTCCGCCAGCTTGTTCCATACGCCCACCACCTCATTGGGCTGTCTTTAATCAGACTTTACTGGACTTTATCTTGCACTAAATGTTATTCCCTTTACCCTGTATCTAAGTTAGATAGAGCTCTAGGGTCTCGTGGAATCAGGGGTTATGGGGAGAAGGCAGGCACGGGTTACTGATTGTGGGTGATCAGCCATGATCACAATAAATGGCGGTGCTGGCTCGAAGGACCAAATGGCCTCCTCCTGCACCTATTCCCTATGTTTCTACACTGTGGACAGCTCAATTGTAATCATGAATAGTTTTTCCACTGACTGGGTAGCATGCAACAAAAGCTTTTCACTGTACCTCGGTACACGTGGCAATAAACTAAACTATAGTGCTCATTGGTGAAAGTGAGAAAAAGAAGCAGTTCACTGCTCAATACATAACAACACAACATTAGATTTCAACAAACAGTCAGTTTCCAAACTTTCATTTTATATTCATAGAAGCTACAGCACACAGATCATAAGATGTAACAAAAATCAAGGCCATTTATCAGATGTACTTGTGCATAACCTTCACCTGAGAACAGGTTGTACTTGGTAAAGAATCATTTCCTGCAGAGATTGGCTGGATCATACAGACCATGACTGTACAAACTGATTACTTGCACAGAATATTTACTCGGTGTGAGACTATTCAGCCCATTAGATTCATGCCTGCTCCCAGCGGCGCAATCCCTCCAGCTCGGTTCCCTCACCTTGTTTTACTCTGTGATGCTGTGATTTATTCCCACTCAAGCCCATCAACCTCCCGGTGGAAATCCTTGCCATTTACTCATGACACTGAAAGGTAACTTTACACAGTGAAAGGGCCGCACAGTGACGCAACGGGAGAGTTGCTGCCTTACAGCTCCAGAGGCCCGGGTTCGGTCGTGACCACATATGCTGTCTGGACAGAGTTTGGACGTTCTCCCTGTGACCACGTGGGTTTTCTCTGGGTGCTCTGGTTTCCTCCCATATCCTAAAGATGTGCAGGTTTGTAGGTTAATTGGCTTCAGGAAAAATTGTAATTTGTCCCTAGTGTTGTGGGGTAGAGTTAGTGTGCGGGATGATCACTGGTTGGCGCAGACTCGGTGGGCCGAAGGGCCTGTATCCATGTTGTATCTCTAAAGTCTAAAGTTTAATATTTTCTCGGTATGACACCATTCAGCCCATTAGATCCATGCTAGCCCTCCAGCCCAGTTCCCTCACCTTGTTTTACTCTGTGGTGCTGTGATTTATTCTCCCTCATAACCTCACTGACCTCCCGTTGGAAATTTATGGACACTGAAAGGGAACTTGCCCATATTTGTCTCCATTTAAACTCTCAATCATAGGCAAAATGCAACTCAGACAGCGCCCGCGATCAGGATCGAACCCTGGACCTTGCAGCTGTGAGGCAGCAGATGACTATCGAGTCAAGAGTGTTTGATTGTCATATGTACTGACAAAGGAACAATTATGTTGCTACTTGCAGCAACTTAACAGCGCCTAAATGCAATAACACACAGATCATATACAGCAATCAATAGTATAATAAATTGTTTGGAAGTTGTTTAATGGTTCACCTCGAGGAAATGGGTCAAGCAAATAAGAAAAATAAAGCAGCTGTAGAATGCAAGAACGTCACATTAATGGACAGCTTCATGGCATTAGGCAGTGAATCTGAAGCCACGTAAAGCTGATGATAAGAATGTACAGCTGCTGAGAGCATCTAGCACTCCAGTTTTACAAATAGCAAAATGCATGCAGGTGTCAAAGGTGCAATAGAAACATTGGTCTGCTTGCCTGCTATTGTAAATCGGTTTTAATTCCCAGTGGTTATATTAACAAAAACATTGGGCAAAACCATACACATTCACACACACAAAACCGAGCAGTGATTTAATGCATCTGCCAGATATCCCCTACATTACTGCTGGTGAACTTAATATATCTGCCTTATTCCAGTGACTAAGACGGCACATCTGACCATGAAATTTGGGTGAGAGGGTAAACTGTTAGCCTGGGTGGTATTTAGTGTTTTATTGGTAAAAGGAACTACCTTTTTGATTCCGCTTAAATGTACTTGCAATGAAAAATACGATGGATCAAGTAAAGTACTGTCCAAAAATCAAAGTGCTGGAGGAACCCAGTGGGTCCCTTGAGCAAATTGCAAAAACAAACCTTCAACACTTTGTCTTTTGCTCAAGGTTCCAGCTCCATGTGTCTGAAAAATACTGGAGCAAGATTATAAACTAACCACTGCAATAAGCGTGGAAGGGAACAATACAGAACAGAATCCAGGAGATGCTCCTCTGGAAAAATGAGAAACAAAGGGAAGAGATATTTACTATTGTGTATGAAAGAACTGCAGATGACACCGAAGATAGACACAAAATGCAGGAGTGTAACAGCGGCTTTACAATTCAATGGTGAAAAAATGTGGTGATGCTCTTCCCTACGTAGTGGTTAGTGTTGAGGTAACCAGGTTGGAATGAAATGAAATGTCCATTATTAGGAAATGATTGGATGGAGGTGCAGGCATGGGATCTGAACGTCACAATTCTGTGTTCCATTCCATTGCAATCAGAACCCTGGAATTGGGTGTCATGACTATTTAATTGATTATAAAATAGTGAGTTTAGAGACACAACATGGAAACAGATCCTACCACCCACCAAATCCACGCCGACCATTGATCACCCGTTCACACGAGTATATTAGACTAGTGTCTACACGGGGCAATATAATTGTAATTTACAATTTGCAAACTCCACACACAGACAGCACCCGAGGTCAGGGTCAAACGCGGGTCACTGACGCTGTGAGGCAGCAGCTCTACCTGCTGCACCCCTGTGCCGCCCCTAATGAGTTGGTTCATTAATCGTTTGACTACTGGACTTTCTCGAATAAGAAGACCGTGACATCCAAAACCATTTTTTTTCTCAGAGCTGCAACTGTGATTAGATCTTGAAAAGGGAAGCATTCTCATTATTAAATCTATACAGACTCCTCTCCCCAACCCCCTCCCCTTTTGTTTCCTATTCCAGCATTTCAATTAAATATTTCAATGCATGCTTCATTATTTAATCAGCACAGGCCATGCAGGAGGCAGGTTCCTTTAAATAATGCACTGTTTGGCTCACTTTACTGAATCTGATTGTCCAGTATAATTTTTTCAAATGATCTTTTCCTAATGAGGGTGAATCTGGCTATCCAATTAAATACACCTTTTAGCAAAACTCATTAAAACTAGCTCAGCAGCATTTGGTAAAGTATCTCTATTGACCTCTTTAATGTAGGTATCTTAACACAATGTCATCGTTCTTACAGCAGTAGAGTTGCTGCCTACAGTGCCAGAGACCTGGATTCCATTCTGACTACGGGTGCTGTCTGTATGGAGTTTGTATGTTCTCCCTGTGACCCCTTTTCTCTGGGTGCTCCGGTTTCCCCCCACAGCCTATAGACGTACAATTCTGTAGGTTAATTGGTTTCTGTAAATTGTCCCTAGTGTTTAGGATAGAACTAGTGTACGTGGTGATTGCTGTTCAGCACGGACTCAGTGTGTCAATGGGCCTGTTTCTACGTTGTATCTCTAAAGTCTAAAGTCACTGAGTATGATCTGCAGATTTATATCATTCACTGCCCTGTGATTAAGTAAAGCATTTAAAATAGCAACGTATATCCAGCAGGAACATTAAACAATAATTTGAGGATTGGTCGGACTAACACTCCAATTAAATTCTTTGTACAAACTTATTGTAGACTCGATCAACAGATGGCTGTCTGTGATATATTTTGGCAATAGCTGTTTGTCAGACCTGCGCTCATTAATTCCTTAACTTCCCAAAAAATTTCAGTGTTTAGTCCTGCACATATTTCATTTCCGATTCACAAAGCTGACATCTCCAATAGCACTCTTAGCCTTGCCTTCTGAATGTTAATGCCTTGGAATTCACAGATGTGCTAAATGTCTTTGCTTGCTCTCATTGCCCTGACAGAGTTATGGCTGGAGCTGAGAAATAAAAAGGTGTTGATCACCTGGTTGACATTGGAGTACAGACCCCCAAATATTCAGTGGGAATTAGAGGAACAAATATGCCCGGAGATTGCAGAGAGTTGCACGATTATAGGAAAGATGTTGTTAAGCTGGAAAGAGTGCAGAGAGGATTTACGAGGATGTTGCCAGGACTAGAGGGCCTGTGCTAAAAGAGAGAGGTTGGGCAGGCTAGGACTTCATTCCTTGGAGTGCAGGAGGCTGAGGGGTGATCTTATAAAGATGTATAAAATCATGAGGCAAATAGATAGGGTGAATGCACAATGAGAGAATATGCACAGAGTAGGGGAATCAAGAACCAGAAGACATAGGTTTATGGTGAGAGGGGAAATATGTAATAGGAATCTGAGGGGCAACTTTTTTTGCACAGAAGGTGGTGGGTGGTGAGCTGCCAGAGGAGGTGTTGGAAACTATAACAGCATTTAAAAGAGACTTGGACAGGTACATGGATAGGAAAGGTTTAGAGTGAATTGGGCCAAACGAGGGCTGGTGGGACTAGTGTAGATGCAACACTTTGGTCGGCATGGACAAGCTGAGCCAAAGGGCATGTTTTCATGCTGTACAACTCTACAACTCTAGAGTTGTCATATAAGGGGGGTTTCAGTTTCCCAATATAGACGGGGACTGCCAAATGGCCAAACACTTAGGTGGGGTGGAATTTGTAGAGTTTGTTCAGGAAAGTTTCCTCAGGCAATATGTAGAGGGCCCTACGGGGGGGAGAGCAAAGCTCGACACAGTCTTGGGAAATATGTCTGAAGTGACTGAAGTGCCAGTGGGAGAGTACAATGAGACCAGTGACCACCGTCCTATTCGTTTTCAAATAGTTATGGAAGAAGACAAGGCGGGCCCACAAGTTAAAGTTCTGAATGTGCACAAGGCAATTATTTGATGGTATTAGACATTAACTCGCAAAAGTTGATTGGAGTAGGTTATTTGTGGGTATAGGGACATCTGAAAAGTTGGAAGCTTTTAAAAGTGAGGTGGTGAGAGTTCATGATTTACATGTTCTCATAAAGTCATACAGCACAGAAACAGCCCCTTTGGCCCAACATGCCCTTGCTGACCAAGGTGCCCCATCTATATTAGTCCCACCAGCCCACGTTTGACCCATATCCCTTTAAACCTCTCCTATCCATGTAGCTGTCCAAATGTCTTTTAAATGTTCTTATAGTATCTATCTCAACTACCTTCTCTAGCAGCTCATTCCATACATCCACCACCCTCTGTGTAAAAATGTTGCCCCTCAGGTTCCAATTAAATCTTTCCCTTCTCACCTTTAAACCCATGGCCTCTGGTTCTTGATTTCCCCTCCTCTGGGTAAAAGACTCTGTGCATTCATCCTATCTGTTCCCCTTATGAATATACATTTGAGGTGTGTGTGCTTTGTTTTTATGTAAAATCGATGCAAATGTTATCAAAATCTTTTTTTAACGTCCAGCCTTGCAGACTGTGAGAATGTTTGATTGGTTGTCCGGCCTGACAATGACTTCGCTGCTAGCTGCTGTCACCACCCTGTGGTGGACACCAGACTGAGAAGCTAGAATATCTCTGTCACAGAACTCGTGAGGACAGCTTACTGCAAGCCCAACACTGATTGTCAATCCTTTATTCCGGGGATTTTAAGATATTAAATCCTTTAGATGGAGTCCTGTTTTATTAGCATCATGTAAAGTTAATGGAGAGAAAATAAAATTTCCAGTATTCAAGTTTCGGCAGTGCGGTGGCGTAGCTGGTAGAGCTGCTGCCTCACAACGCTTGAGAGTAAGGTTCGATCCTGACCTCAGGTGCTGTCTGTGTGGAGTTTGCACGTTCTCCCTGTGACCATGTGGGTTTTCCTCCAGGTGCTCCGGTTTCCGATTAATTGGCCCACTGTAAATTGTCCCTCATGAGGGAGTGGATGCAGAAGTGGGATGACATACAACTAGTGTGAACGGGTGACCGATGATCAGCGTGGACTCAATGGGACGAAGGGCATGATTCCACGCTGTGCAACTCTATGACTCTCTGATTCGGAATCGTGCAGGGCCGTGGAACAAGTTTTGGCCAGAAGGATTCGCCTAGAAGTTGTGTTGAGACAGCAGGAACACTGCAGGTCGTGTGGCCTCGGTCTGCGCTGTGAATCTCTATGGTTCTATCAATACCCAGACAACAAATGTGATTTGATCGACAAATTCCCTTTTAAGTGTTTGTTATTTTCTAAATTAGTTATTGCACTTTTGAGTTTTGTGATGGCATAATCTCCATGTCCGAAGAAGGGTCCCAATTCGAAACGCTGTCTGTCTATTCCCTTCACAGATGCTGCCTGACCGACTGAGTTCTTCCAGCACCTTATGTTTCACTAATCTCCATGTGCCTTGGGTTCAAAAGTACTTTAAAAGCTGCTTCCAATGGCCATTCAAGAAGTGTCAAATCGATGTTCATGAGTCAAGATTGTTCAATTGATGTATGTACCGATAGCAGAACAATGACATTCTTACTTGCTGCAGCTTAACAGGCCTGCAAACGCAATAACAAACTTAATGTACAATGATCAAAAATTAATAGCCTACACATTGATTGTAATCATGTATAGTCTTTCTACTGACTGGATAGCAAGCAACAAAAAAGTTTTTCACTGTACCTTGGTATATGTGAGAATAATAAACTAAACTGAATGACACTAACCATGAGTCTGTAGTGCAAGCAAAGACACAGTCCATAGATGATCAGAGTTGCTGAGGTTAGTGTTGTGCAGTGTTCAAGAGCCTCATGGTTGCTGGGAAGAAGCTGATCTTGAACCTGGTTGTCAGGGTTAATTCTCCACTGAAAACCCAACTGTGCTGATGCATTCTGCGGAGGTAGAAACTGCCTTCAATCTTAATTCACTCGATCCTAACATTAAAAATACATAGAGAGTGAAGAAATAGAGAAATGTAATTTATCCTTATTTTCACATAACTTACAAGCCTGAAGGTAGTCATCTTGCATTGCAGCAGATTTGCCCTGTTAGTGAATTCATTACTGGAAATGAAGTTAAAAATAGCAGAGTGGTGAGCTGAGGCAAGGGCTGCAGAGATTGTTTTAGCAATACGGCAAGCCGAGTTGTCTAAACCGACAAGGATTTTTTTCATGTAAAGTTACTTATGGAGTAGCTTTAAACACCAGGGCCCAATTCCTTAAAAATGCAATGATATTATTCCTTGACTGAAATGGTAATATAATGTGAGTGATACCCACCCCTTGCCATTGTTTCCACAGTGCCTTTCAATCAAGATCTACACCGTATGAGAGATACTCTAGCAATATCTGACGTCTTTCATTATATATACATGACCCTGACCCTGTTTTAGGGAAATTTATTAATATCACTTCATTCTCGGTTGTACAAAATAGCTCTTGTATTGAAGTATTACTCATGAGCAGATCTAATGGAGGACTGGTGCAGTCAGGGCATAAATATTGCAGCAATATTTTTATTCTCCCCCCACACTGCATTTTATTGCATTGAGAAAATATATTATTGCGCCCTCTGATCTCTGCTTGATTTGACGTCTCTTTGAGTTTTATTGTCCCACGGTGCCAGTAAACATAGAAATGGCACCTGTAAGTTTGCTGTTGAGAGAAGCTATGGAACAAATCCCTTTATAATGTCAGGGGTCCCACACGTAAAATTAAACTGAAGTGAAGAAAGGGTTTTTAATATAGAGCAGTCCCCTCCTTGAAGATCGAATTAAATCATTCTGTTGTTTTAAGCACCATCTGGTGAATAATGAGATGTATTGATTGTTCAATTGTATTAATGAAACTATCTTTGGCAACAAAGCGATCATTTAAAACTTTGCAAGTGATGTACAGTCACTGCCTGTAACTCTGTCCTTGGCAGTCTTCCAAATGGTGTTACTGTAAAGCGTATAATCACAAGGGAGGCCGTTTACATGTTTTAACTATTAGAAGAAAGGAGGCCAATATATAAGGCAAGTTATAATAGAGGTTCTGGAGTTATTCCTGCACTAAACTACCAAATGCCGAGAATCTTCAGCATTTAATTTCAAATGGATTTCGAGGACCATTATCATCAGGATTTGCACCTCCATGAACAATGAAGCACTATTAATGGTTCAATGGTATTTTATTGTCACCTGTACCTTGTAGAGAGAAATTATTTTTTCTGCATAGACTTTAGACTTGGAGGTACAGCATGGAAACAGGCCCATTCGGCCCACTGAGTCTGCGACAACCAGCAATCCCCATACACGAGCACGATCCTACACACCAGGGACAATTTACAATTTTACTGAAGCCAATTAACCTTACAAATGTGCACACCTTAGAAGTGTGGGAGGAAACCGGAGCACCCAGAGAAAACCCACAAGGATTCCCATATGTCTCATACTCTGTCCTTGTTCACCGGAAGTCAGCTTGTCATTTCCTGGTATTTTACTATGAATTCAGTTGCATCTCTTTCCTAAAGCTAGTTTTATCCTACACACTAGGGATGATTTACAGAAGCCAATTAACCTACAAACCTGTACGTCTTTGGAACGTGGGAGGAAATCGAAGCATCCGGAGAAAACCCACGCGGGAGAATGTGCAAACTCCGTACAGACAGCACCCATTGAAAGGATCGAACTCGGGTGTCTGGTGCTGTAAGACAGCAGGTCAACCACTGCTCTACTGTGGTACCGATGTCTTTGTGTCTTCCTCGTTGTTTAGTTCAGTTTAGACAATCTGCACTGCAATATGGCTCCTGCCAAAATAACATGATATTTTGAAGTTATTTTCCAATTTTTCAAGTTTGTTAACATTTACATTTTGTTACCGAGCTACACCGCAGTCTGGTGTCATTGCAATTTTAAAATCGTACATCCTATATGAATTTATCTCAATGATTAGACTTTAGAATTTAGATTTTAGAGATACAGTATGGAAACAGGCCCTTCAGCCCACTGAGTCTGTACCGACCAGCAAACACCCTGAACACTAGCACTATCCCACATAATAGGAAAAATTCACAGAATTCAAACCTTCACATCTTTGGGAGGAAACCGGAGCACCCGAAGAAAACCCATGCAGTCACAGCAAAAACGTACAAGCTCCATGCAGACAGCTCCCGAGGTCAGGATTGAACCCCGGTCTCTGGTGCTGTGAGACAGAAACTTTACTGCTGTGCTACTGTGCCACCCCAAAGATGGATCACAATGTTCCAAATATCAATCCTTCTAATCCTCACCCTTCCATTGGGGTTTCTGGAAGGCCTAAGTACACACACAGCAGGACATTTGAAACTGCTTTTCTATAAATACCCTGAGTCCTTTTGTATTCGTCCCCGACGGCACTGATAAGTTTGGGAACTAATTGTTTGTAGAGCCATTGGCCTTGTCATTCCATGGCATGGGTTCATTGGAGCACAGCTGCTCCATATCAACACTTTATCTTTAGCAACTTTTCTCATAGTATAAATCTTACATTGCTCAGGGGAATCTTCTCTCATGAAAAGTTTCCTGGTAACTCGAGGTTCTGGCAGCTGCCTGCAATAGATACAAGATCAGAAAGTGATCAGTTCCCTGACATTTTTCAGTTTTTGTTTTTAGTTATAGAGAAACAGGCCCTTTGGCTCATCTGAGTTCATGCCGACCAGCGATCACCCGCACACTAGTTTTATCCTGCACGCCAGGGATAATTTACAGAAGCCAATTAACCTACAAACCTGTACGTCTGGAACATGGGAGGAAACCGAAGCATCCGGAGAAAACCCACACGGGAGCACGTGCAAACTCCGTATAGACAGCACCCAATGTAAGGATCGAACTCGGGTGTCTGGCGCTGTAAGACAGCAGCTCAACCACTGCTCTACTGTGCTACCGATGTCTTTGTGTCTTCCTCATTGTTTAGTTCAGTTTAGACACTCTGCACAGCATGGTGCACAACCTTTGCATCATTTGATCACAAGGATGGCGCAGCGGTAGAGTTCCTGCCTTACAACGCCAGACCTGGGTTCAATCCCGACTACAGGTGTTGTCTGTACAGAGTTAGTGTATTCTCCCTGTGACCACGTGGGTTTCCACCAGGTGCTCCGGCTTCCTCCCACATTCCAAAGATGTGCAGGTTTGTCGATTAATTGGCCTCTGTAAATTATCCCTGGTGTGTAGCATAGGACTAGTGTAGGGGTGAACGTTGCGGACTTGGTGGGTCAAAGGCTCTGTTTCCACGTTGTCTCTCTAAACTAAACTAAAAACTAAACATTGCAATAATTGCACACACAAGCTGCATATTCACATGGGATACAAATAATATGGGAACTAGATGTGTAAATGTGATTAGATCTTACATGGGAGGTGCAGGTTGGTGCAGAATAGTGGAACTAATAACCTGTTTGCTTCTCACATCTGTGTCTACAGACTAAATGCTGTTATATTAAGCTTGAGTTTGTATAAGAATTAGGATTTATCACTGGATTTTGTACTTGCTACCAGTGGAGTAATTTTTTTCTCAACCATGTCAACAGATTTGGGTGATATTTAAACTCTTATTTTACTTGAATTGATCAGTTTCAGATATAATTGGAACAGAGTGCATTGTAGACTTCAAACTGAAATGTTGTTTCTCTTCCCACAGATGCTGCCTGATCTGCTAAGTTATTCCATCATTTTTATTTCAGATTCCTGGCATCTGCAGAGGTTTTTTTAAATTACAATACAGAAATGTATTTTTGAATTATGACTCGAGGGCCTGAGCTATAGGGAGAGGAAGGGCAGGTATTTATTCCTTGGAGCGCAGGAAGATGAGGGGTGATCTTAGAGAAATAGATTAGCATAGTCTTGTGCCCATAGTAGGGGAATCGAGTAGGAACCTGAGGGGTAACCTTTTTACACAAAGAGTGGTGGATATATGGAACGAGCTGCTAGAAGAGGTAATTGAGGCAGGTACTTTTGCTATATTTAAAAAACATTTAGACAGGTACATGGATAGGACAGGTTTAAAGGGATATGGGCCTAGTGTAGATGGGGCATGTTGGTTGATGTAGGCAAGTTGGCCATAGGGCCTCATTTCCATGATGTATGACTCCATGACAGGACAATAAGAAAAATAGGTGCTGGCTGCTTGGCTGCCTAACGAGTGGTTAAGCATTCTACATTCTGCTCATTGTTTCTTTGGGTGAAACACCATGGTTGCTGATCGCTCATTGTTCAATAGTGCTATAATTGTCACATATGCAACTGCACAGTGATATTCTTTTTGTATATATTACGGAGCACCACCAATTTAGGCGCCATTTCCAAAGTCCGGTCGGCCCGTGCGCTCGATGTACCTGAGCAGCTTCCGTGAACTGAAGTCCCTCTCCAAGCCTGGCCATCTTTGTGTCCTGGGGGCTAGCCCCCTGCAGCGCACCTTGAAGGCGCTGGAGGTACTACCCCTGTCCTTCTCCTCCCAGCTCACTTCCAATTGTACTGACTTTGCTCAGAATGCCCTGGCCGATCCCACCATTTACTCCAGGAGCAGAGGCAGTTTGGGAACAGGAGAATCCATTCTACCCTTTGTGATGGTTCCAGAGGTCAGTTACATCCATGGTTTTTTGGTGCGATACACACCTGTATGCCGTACCAGCAGCTCGGAAAACATAATCGTCATAACATATTTTGTTTTACAGCTGTGCGGGACCATATGTTCATTAATTACCAGAACCTTTCCATCCACCAACAATGCATTGGTGACATCAAAGATGGTTTGGCGTTCAACTCTATGTTCACCTCAAGTTGTCCAATATCCCATCTTACCAAAGACCCGCCAAGCTCTAATTGAATTCCCCAGTTGTCCCATGGACACCACCTGAGGAGAGAGTTCCAAACTTAAGCACCTATTTGAAAGAAAAGAGATCTCTCTGGGTTTTTTTCTTGAATGAGTTAGCTTTAACTTCAAGGTTGGATTCTCAATTCATGTCACAAACTGAAATAGCTATTTCAATCTCCCAGCTGCTGTCCTGGAAGCAATAGTATCTGTAGATTAAACTGCACACAGCTGTGCCCAGGATTCATTCCACCCTCTCCAGTATTAAAAGATTATGACATTTTTGTGACAGTTAGTCTAGCAGAGGATAATAGGGGCTGTACAATGGTGCAGCTGGTAGACCTGCTGCCTCATGGCACCAGAGACCCGGGCTTGACCCTGACCTTGGGTGCTGTATGTGTGGAGTTTGCACGTTCTCCTTGTGACCACGTGGGTTTCCCCTGGGTGCTCCGGTTTCCTCCCACATCCCAAAGACGTGCAGGTTTGTAGGTTAATTGATCTCCTGTAAATTGCCCCTAGGGTGTAGGGAGTAAATGAGAAAGAGGAGTAACATAGAACTAGTGTGAATGAGTGATCGATGGTCGGCGTAGACTCGGTGGGCCAAAGGGCCAGTTTCCATGCTGTATCTTTCAATAAATCAATAGCAGGGAGAATGTAGGAAGCAAGCCATGTACCAGAGTGAAAGTTCTGGTTAGAGGCAGATAAGCTGCTAATAACTCTTTAAAGGGAAAACAGTATTCTGTAAATATCATAATAAACAAAAAGTTTGATTTTTTAAAAAACAATATGTCCTTACCCTTGCCACCAACTAACAATGCCCAAGTTTATTCATTGTTCTTTCTATCACTATGTTCGTAAGGGAAAACATATCCAGTGTTGAAGATGGCTGGGATATTTTAAATAGCGGAACTGCGCCTTTATTTGTGTTTCTTTTGTTCAAAGTGGGGCCCAGACAGCCTAACTTAAAGGTCTTGCTACTACTTGAAAGGTAGGCACAAGCAACTACAGATGTTGGATTACAAATAGAGACACAAAGAGCTGGAATAACTCAGCAGGTAAGGTGGCATCTCCTAGAGAACATGGATAGTTGACATTTCAGAGTGCTGGAGTAACTCAGAGGATCAGGCAGCATCTCTGAAGAACATGGATAGGTGATGTTTCACAGAATGTTGGAGTAACTCAGTGGTTCAGGCAGCATCTCCTGGAGAACATGGATAGGTGATGTTTCACAAAGAGCTGGAGTAACTGCGGGTCAGGCAGTATCTCTGGAGAACATGGATAGGTGACGTTTCAGGTTGGAACCCTTCTTCAGACTGATTCTGGTGGGAGGGTAAAAAGCTGTAATAGAGGTAGGGGCAGGACAAAGCCTGGCATGTGATAGGTGGATAGTGAGAGGGGGGGGGGGGGCGTTGATAGGCAGATGGTCAGACAAAGTTGGGTCAGATGGCCAGAATTGAAAAGACATAAGGTGTAAGATAAGGATTGAAGAGTTGCGAATTGTGAAGCCAGAGGAATGAATGTAAGCAGAGGGGGAGGGTAGAAATGGGTGCAAATCTAGATGGGGCACAGGAAAGGGGGGGGGGTTGTTATTGTTAGGTTAGTTACTTAAAATTGGAGAATTCAAATGAAAAAGTGTCTTTGTAATGAGAGCATCTTGTGGCACCCAGTTTCTGTGGATTGATACACCAGCTCCGTGCAGCTATGACAATGCACTCAATACCTGGCTGTTCACATCAGTCTTATTAATGTGTGAGCGTGGCAGAAAGCTGCATTCATTATTCATACTGATCCAGTCAGAGGCCACTCAAAGACCTGATAAATTCTCACTTAAATGTCTGTGTCTGACAAAGCTCGGGGTTTTATAGCCTTCGCGGTGCTCCAGTGTGGCGCTCTGGGCAAAGGTCTGCGTTGATTCCTCGCTAATGACCCGCATGATATACGAGCAGCTGCAGTGTTTGTGACATGAGCTAACAGCGCTCAGCGTACAGGCAGCTATCTGCACCGAGCTCCGGGCAGGAGACAAACGACTGACAGCCAGAGGCGGCGAGCAGCGAGCCGAGAGCCTCTGCACTAGGGAGGGAGAGTCTAGTGACAAGGGGCCGCCGTCTCAAACAGCTCCCTCTTCCCCACTCTTTTGTTTCCTTGCGTCGTGACATGCGGAAACTTGAAAGGAATTTATGACTTCAGCAGGGAGAGTAGACAGGGGAGAGAAAAAGAAAATTAAACTGGTTAAACATCCTCAAACCTTCCCTTCACCGTCTATCTCAACTTCTTGGAGCTGGGATGGGGAAAATCATTTTTTAATTGGCATCGAGTTCAGCACATATATCGCGGGATGAAGGGCCTGTTTCCGTGCTGTTCCATGTTCTATGTTCTATTTACAGAGCTCCCTGTATCAGGCGAAGATGTGGAACTATCCTTCCGGAGACTAGAAAACATTTTCACAGTCAAGTCCTATAGCACATGAACATAGAACGTAGATCAATACAGCTCTGGATCAGGCCCTTCGGCCCTACAATGTCTGTACTATACATGATGCCAAATCAAATTCATCTCTGCCTGCACATGATGCATTTTCCTGCTTATCTATATACCTAAAAAGCCTCTTAAAGACCACTATCGTGTCTGCCTACTACTACCATTCCTGCTAGCACGTTCCAGGCACCACACCAACCTCTGTGTACAAACTAGTCCCGCACATCTCCTTTAACCTTTGTCTCACTCGCCTTTAAGTTATACCCTCGAGTCATACTTCCAACCGGAGAAAAAGGTTGTGATTTTATCTGTGCCAAAATTAGATTGCAATCACTTTGTGCATGTGAAGTAACCTCATTACATAATTCCCCTTTTGTTTGCAGTGTTGGCACTTACAAGTTGGTGTGTGTCACATTTAGAGGTGCACAGATTAATTTACTTGATCTTGCATCCAATTATTCTTAATCCACAAACCCTCCACCCGGGCAGCACTGGTGCAGCGGTCGAGCCGCTGCCTCGCAGCATCAGAGACCCAGGTTCAATCCTGACTACGGGTCTGGCTGTATGGAGTTTGTACATTCTCCCTGTGCCTGCCTGGGTTTTCTCCGGGTGCTCCGGTTTCCTCTCACATTCCCAAGTCGTGCAGGTTTGTAGGTTAATTGGCTTCTGTAAATTGTGAGTATCTGACCCCTCCTCAAATGAAGTAAACAAAGTAGATAGTAGCAGATTATACATGGCCTGCAATTAATCTCTTGTAGGTGCTGAACTTTGCTTGATGTTGTTAAACTGGGAAGGGTGCAGAGAACATTTTCGAGGATGTTGCGAGGACCCGAGGGAATGAGCAACAGGGAGAGGTTGGGCAGGCTAGGACTTTATTCGTGGATAGTGGGGTTCAGATGATGGTCCAACATGGAGGGCCTTCACACCTGGAGCCATGGATATCTCAGTGCTCGTGTGAGATATCTGGTCTTCAATCATTTTGGTGAATGACTTAGGCAGTCTACTTGGGGAACTACCCGACACATTCTGCTGCCTCCTTTTCCCACAGGTGGCCAAAGGTGATTTCAACACAGATTTTTCAAGCTCGTCGTGGAGGTATGAGTAGTAAGTAAGCTGGCGATATTGGCAGTGGGTCACCCTCAATGGAATATGTTTGCCGCAATCAAATGAAGGAACGTCATTATTTCCTTGGTGCACCCTGGGTCAACTCTTGTACCAACATCATCAAAATAACCAAAGGAAGCTCCTTTGTGCCTTTAGTACCTTCTCCACGTTATAGAGTTGCATCCTCACGATATTCAGATGGAGGCAATAGCTCTTGATGAAATTCTAAAGAAGATTTAAGAAAGGTTCCTGGCTCTTTGGAGCCATGGGTCACATGTCTGAACCTCCTGAAAAGCTCTATTACCCTACTGAAAACTTTGGTGAAGATTTATGTGGGAGAATGGGAGCTTTCATTGAGCAGATGTTTGTTTTAGTAAAGTGACAATCCAGATGTTTGGACAGAGCATGGATCACTATGGAAATGACTCGGAACGGGACTGAGGACTTTAGGAGCTCTTCAGCACTTCCATCACATGAGTTGTGCCCTTTGCTGGAAGATGACTCTCTCCTGGCTTAGCAGAAATATTGGATCATAAATTGTAAATACATGCGGATTTGGCCACAGGATATTGTCAATGCAGTTGAAGGATCTTTTTGTTCACTTCCTCAGTAATTGAGTATCGAGTAACTTCAGCCACAAGGGCGCAGCAGTAGAGTTGCTGCCTTACAGCCCCAGAGACCCGGGTTCAATCCTGACTACAGGTACTGTCTGTACGGAGTTTGTACGTTCTACCGGTTACCGCGTGGGGTTTCTCTGGGTGTTCTGGTTTCCACCCACATTCCAAAGACTTGCGGGTTTGTTGGTTAATTGGCTTCGGTGAAGATTGTAAATTGTCCCTGGTGTGTAGGATAGCGCTAGTGTACGGGGATTGCTGGTCGGTGACTCGGTGGGCCAAAGGGCATTTCCGCACTGTATCTTTAAACTGAACTGAACTAAACTAAGCATAGATGTCTTCACTGGATGTCATGAATTCAGTATCTCTTGTTTGCAAATTCCACAGCCCCAATGTTTTCAAATTCTCAAATCTGTGTTTGCCATTTGGGCGAAGACTAGATTTTTTTTGGACTGTTTGTCTGATTTCCGTTGAACTTTACAAGCTCCTGTGAAATATGAATTGTGCCTTTCAACAATCAAACACTGGGAATTGAGATGGGAATTGCTTCCTGAGGTACAATCTGACTTCCTTCATTTTTTATTCGCTCTTTGTCAGGTGCTTGAGGTGTTAAAAGAAGCATTATTATTTGTGTGTCATGATTGGAGGGTTCACCAAATTATGTTTAAGGAAAAATATTTTTTCTTTAAAAAAATGAGAGTTGTCACATTTTACTCATGGTCCGGACAAGCAAAATACCTGGTGACGGTAATCGTAGTTATTTTACATAACATTTTATAGTTGATTGAGGGAGTAAGCTGGCCACACTGTTAACATGGAAATAAATAATTTAAAAAATATTAACTTATTTTTTAGCAAAGCACAAAGTGCTAGAGGAACTCAGCAGGTTTTTTTTATTTAGTTTTTAGTTTTAGAGATACAGCGCGGAAACAGGCCTTTCGGCCCACCGGGTCCGCGCCGACCAGCGATCACCGCACATTAACACTATCCTACACACACTAGGGACAATTTACATTTACCAAGCCAATTAACCTACTGGAATGTGGGAGGAAACCGAAGATCGGAGAAAACCCACGCAGGTCACGGGGAGAGCGTACAAACTCCGTACAGACAGATCCCATTGTCAGGATCGAACTTGGGTCTCTGGCGCTGCATTCGGAGGAACAGCAGAAAACAGGTAAATCTATCACTCATCAGGCTTTGTCCTGTCCCCACTTCTCTTTCCTAGCTTTCTCACCCCCCTCCCACCATCAGTCTGTAGAAGGGTCCTGACCCAAGATGTTGCCTTTCCATTCCCTCTGCAGATACTGCCTGACCCGTTGAGTTCCTCTAACACTGTGCTTTGGTTAAAAAAGTCAATCTTTTAAAAATTATATATTTCCATGTTAACAGTGTTACAAGCTTTCTTTCTCAATCAACTGTAAAATGCCTATATAAAATAACTCTAGGATTACTGTCACCAGCTATTTTGCAGTCTTCATCTTAACTATTTTTGTTTAAGTTCTTGTACTGATATTTCCACAACCATGCTATGTATTTGAAGCAAACGTGACACATTTCGTGATATATTTTTAGCCGGTATGTTAGATGTCGTGTACTGGCGTCTTGTGGTATCAGGCCAGTTCGGTCTGATGATCAAAGTCAAAGTCCATCCTGTCCAGGTTGTGGTTCTCGTTGATAATCATTGAGATAGAAGGAGTACTGCCAAAGTTTCTTTGTTGTCAGCAGATATATTTTTTTAAACCCTCCTCATCGCACAGATACACACTTGGTTGTAGATGTTTGATGAATCTGAAGCTCTTAATTCAAGCACACTTCCAAGGAAACCTCCCCATAATTCTCAAGCCTCGCTTCATATTGGCGTGCTTTTAATTTGTTGTAAATAATGTTCATGATATACTCACTTGCTGTATTACCATTTCAAGTGAACAGGATATTTCTATAGATGACAGTACAGCCCTGAAGGGCCCGTTCCTAGGACAGCCCACAATGTTTGTGCCGAACATGATGCCTAGCAGAACCGATCTATCTGCCTGCAAGTGATCCATATCCCTCCATTACCTGTGCTTCCATGTGGCTATCTAAAAGCGTCTTAAACAGCACTTTCATATCTACTTGCACCACCACCCCTGGCAATGCATTCCAGGCCCCCACCATTCTCTGTGTAAACAAAACTTTACCTGCACATTTCCATGAAACTTCTCCCCTCTCACTTTATAGCTATGCCCTCTAGTGTTGGATATTTCCACCCTGGTTTGATAAAATACATATCTTGATGCTCCTGAACATACCATCAGTGATGTAACCTGGGGTCATTGGATGTTTCGGGTCTTTCAACATCAGACACCCTTGCCAGGCGACCCAGCCCTGGTTGATCAGACCACGACTTGTGTTCAGGTGGCATTCACTCCTCCCCATGGATCTCCTCTCCTGATCCAGAGCCATCTCGAGGCTTTGTCCACTGCCTCTGTGGTGTTCTTGATGACTCTTCTCCTCTCCATTCCGGTGATGCCCAGTGCACTCAAGGCTTTGTAGAGCTATTGCCCTGCAAAACCTCTACAGCCAACTTCGATGGCATACACCTTGCCTTCCAGCCCTGCTTATGGCAATCCATGACCAGCTCTTCGTCAGCGTCCTCGTCAAACTGATGCCAGATTGCCCACTTGCAGGCCTGTGGCCATTTGACTTGAACCTTCTCCAGAGGTCTATTCTGAGGGACTAGTTGCGCCACTTGGTGGCTTCCGGTTCTATGGGGTGCTTCCGGGCCTGGCTCCTCCTGCGGCTCACCAGGTAAGATGGGGATAAGGTTCTAACTGACTACCCTATCTGTGCCTCTCATAATTTTATATCTGTCTTTCAAATCTTCTCTCAACCTCCAACATTCCAGAGAAAAAAATCCAAGTCTATCCAACCTTTTTCTGTAGCTGAAGTCCTCTAATCCAGGCAGCATTCTAGTAAAGACTGAAGGGTCCAGACCCAAAATGTAAGGTATCCATTTTATCCGGAGGTGATGCCTGACCCACTGAGTTACTCCAGCATTTTCTGTCTATCTTTGGTATAAACCAGCATCTCCAGTTCCTTGTAATTAGGATATATCTATGAGGTGCATATGTAATAGTCATAGATTCAGGCACAATAACTGAAATTTGCATTGCAAATCTGACATTTCAGACGTCTTTTCTATTTCTCCACTGCGGAGTAATGTTGGCCAATCACACTTTGGTTCTGGCACAGACAACGCAAAATTAATAAAATTAAATATCCTTTTGTTTCCCATGAATATCATCAAATACTGATCAAAGAGTAGGCAACTCAGCCAGGCAGTAACATTAGCTGTTACAATTTTTATTTTAGTGGAATATTTTTCACAGCACACTCCATTATGGATGAAATTATATTGGACGTTTAAAAAGCTACTGACCAATCTTCAGGGTGTAACTCAGGAGCAAATAACTGTACAGGTTGCCTCCAGTGTTGTGAGAATCATTCCCTTTGTGTTTCATTACAGAGTACTTCCTCTCCTCTCGTCAAAATTTATTCCGTACTCGCTCCTTATAATCATAGAGTCACAGTGTCTCACAGTGTAGATACAGGCACCACGGCCCAACTTGCCCACACCAACCAACATGTCCCATCTACACTAGTCCCACTTGCCTGCATTTGGCCCATATCTCTCTAAACCTGTTCTATCCATGTACCTGTCTAAATGTTTCTTAAACGTTGTCTTCGATATTATTTTCATCTCTGTATGTTGTAACATACTCTTTCTTTACATTTCTCTCTTCTGTGTTGATAAACCTAACCCTTCATAAACCTAACCGTTAAGGGAGTGTCAAAGAGGGAGATGGTGACATTGGATCTCAGGTCATGGGAAATGGTGTGGAACTGGTACAACATTCAAGACCCATCTGGAATGTTTGGGCAGACCTTATCCTAGGCTTGGGTATGAAGATAATCACGACCAAAGGTCATAGATGCTTCTACAGATGAGCCGTAGAAAGCATTTTATCGGGATGCATCATAACATGGTTTGGGAACAGCTCCATCCAAAACCGCAGGAAATTTCAGAGTTGTGGACCCAGCCCAGACCATCACACAAACCAACCTCCCTTCCATTACACTTCACGCTTCCTCAACGAGGCCACCAGCATAATCAAGGACAAGTCTCACCCTGGCCACTCCCTCTTCTCCCCTCTCCCATCATCAAGAGGCATAGAAGTGTGAAAACACACACCTCCAGATTCAGGGACAGCTTCTTCCCAGCTGTTATCAGGCAACTGAACCATCCTACTAAGAACTAGAGAGCCGTCCTGCCTCGGGTAGAACTATCTACCTCATTGGAGACCCAAAGACTATCTTTAATCTGACTTTACTGGACTATTTTGCTCTAAACATATATCATATATCTGTACATCTGCAGTTCCTTCCTATGCATCTGTACACTGTGGATGGCTTGATTGTAATCATGTATTTACCTTTCCACTGACAGATTAGCAGGCGACAAAAGCTTTTCACTGTACCTCGATACACATGACAATAAACTAAACTAAACAGCGGGTGTCAGAGGTTATGGGGAGAAGGTAGGAGAATGGGGTTAGGAGGGAGAGATAGATCTTGATGGGCCGAATGGCCTAATTCTGCTCCTATCACTTATGATCTTATGATAAATCTATACTGGTGTGAGGGAGAGGCGTTCTGGATGAGGGAATGTAGTTTTAATGGAGTTCTGAAATTACTGAGAGGGAAGAGGAATGAAGCATAGATGATTGGTGTTAAATGGTACAGAGAGTGTGTCCCAGAGGGTGGGATTGCAGCCCAACAAAGACCCGGGATATGAGAAAAGAATAAAACTAGCATTAGACTTTTGGCTCCAGGAACTGAATTCATATCAATCTTCAGGTAATGATAACAGGCCCTTCCCTTTCTTTTTGGTTTTAAAAAGCTTGTGTGAAATCAATTTGAACATCAGGAAACTTTGCGTAGTACATGGATAGGAAAAGTTTATGGAATATGAGCCAAATGTGGGCAAATCAAACTAGCTTAGGTGGGCCATCTTGGTCGGCAAGGATGAGTTGGGCTGCAGGGCCCGTTTCCGTACTGTTTGACTCTGTGACTCTATGAAGAAAGTTGGCCTGGAGCAAACAAACTAAGTGACTAATTGAAGTTTATTTATCTGGTTTATTAATGATTCTGTTATGACACCAAATGAGGTAGAACATCTCAATATTTCTACATCCTTCTAGATTATAATTGTAAATATTTCTAAGTAAAGATAATTACTGTGAGTTGGATTATTAATTTAAATATTCGCCTCATTTCTCTGGGTTTAGCCTGGGTTGATTTACCTTCAATGTGTCATTTAAGATATTCAGAAAACCCTCATCCGACTAAATTGCTTTAGCTTTCTGAGTTTCACCTTACAACTCATCCCCCTTCCAGACAATTGAACAGTCAAAGAGTCATACAGCATGAAAAACATGCTGACCAAGCCCCATCAAAGCTAGTGCTACCTTCCCATGTTCGGCCCAAATCGCTCTAAACCTTTCCTATCCATGTAACTGTCTAAATGTCTGTTAAATGGTATAATAGTACCTGCCTCAACTACCTGCTTTGGCAGCTCGTTCCATATACCTACCACCCTCTGGGTGAAAAAGTTCCCCCTCGGGTTCCAATTACTTTTTTCCCCTCATCTTAAGCCTGTGGTCTATGGTTCTTGATACTTCTTGGTTCTTGATATATATTTAAATATCCTCACCAAAGTGGGTTTAGTGGGGAAAACAAAATATTTTTCATGTAGGACATAAAAAAATTGACATCTGTCTCCCCCAGGCACCCCAAACCCCACCAGTATGTGCCAACCTGGATGTGCTCCTATTTCTCCACTCCTTTACATTCCTTCCTCTGGTTTCACTATTCGCAACTCTTCAAACTGAGGAAAGATGGCCTGGGGAAACCCTCAAGCCTTTGTCGAACCATCTACCTATCAACCCCTCACCTGTGTCCACCTATCACTTGCCAGACTCTGTCCTGCCCCATCTCTCTTTTCCAGCTTTCTATCTCCCCCACCAACAACAATCAGTCTGACGAAGGGTCCCGACCCAAAACATCTCCAGAGATGCTGCCTGATGCGCTGAGTTACTCCAGCACTGTTTTTTTTTGTAAACCAGCATCTGCTGTTCCTTGTTTACTCTTTTCCAAGATTAGTTTGCTTGCACTTAATGCCTCAGGCAAGAGTTAAATGAAAACAGCATGGGTGTTTATTGGATAGAGGCTGAAGCTGGAAGCACGGAGGTGTTTGATGGCAGGTGTAGGTGAGGATCTTGCTGTCAATGCAGACCCGACCCTGATCCTCAGTCCCTCACACCTGGCCTTGCCTCACTGTCAGGCTGTCTCCTTGCTGTCGTGACCCCATTCAAGGCTTCAGCACTGACTCCTGACCTGGCCCCAGTCAACTGCCAGTGACTGTAATGAACCACAGACAACATGCGTATTTCTGCCTGCAGTTCATGTGGCGACCCTCACATTAAACGGTGCACTTGACCCAGCCTGACATGTGCCGAGACTAGAGTAGTGGTGCATGGCCATTACTGTTACCTGAAGGCATTAACCCACATAGAGTTATGCACCTTTGCAATTAATGTCATGTTATGTAATGGTTGTGTGCCCCTGAACTGTAGCCTCACATTTCAGCAGTGCTGTGGTAAGTCTTCCTGATCTTTATTCCTAAGAATCGTTGTGTCGTATGGCCAGGTTGTTAATATTACTAAGCCGAACAAACAACTTGTGAATATGTCAACATTTCATGACAGTCACCATCATTTCACTTTCCCCTCGAGGGCCTGAGATATAGGGAGAGGTTGAGCAGGCCGGGACTCTTTTCCTTGGAGCGCAGGAGGATGAGGGGTGATCTTATTGAGGTGTATAAAATCATGAAAGGAATAGAGCAGGTAGATGCACAGGTCTCTTTCCCAGAGCAGGGGAATCGAGGACCAAAGGACAGGTTTAAGGTGAAGGGGAAAAGATTTAATAAGAACCTGAGGGGTAATGTTTTTACACTAAGGGTGATGGGTGTATGGAGTGAGCTGCCAGAGGAGGTAGTTGAGGCAGGGACTATCACAACATTTAAGAAACAATTAGACAGGTAGATGGATAGGACAGGTTTAGAGGGATATGGGCCAGACTCAGGCAGGTGGGACTAGCATAGCTGGGACATGTTGGCCGGTGTGGGAAAGTTGGGCTGAAGGGCTTGTTTCCACGCTGTATGCTTCTATATGAAAAATAATTCTACTTCCTATAGGCAGATTAGGTAGGCATTTATAATACAGAGTAACTACGTTCCACTGAATTGTCCTTGCATACCTTCACAATGACATGTTGTAGGCTAGTTCAGTTGATTTAATTCATGGCCTTCAATTAATTGGACAACTTAGTTTGGTTGTTCAACGTTCCTAGAAAAGTGATTGCAAACCACAAGGAAAGGTGTGCTACTTACTGAAAGTAGTCTAGTTAGGTTTTTCCAAAACAGAATAGTGATGTTACAAAAATTGCCATTATTTCAGCAGACCTTCAAAATAACCTGTTGAAAACTAGTATCAGCGATGTTATTCATCATGCTGAATCGATTGGACATGTGTATTTGGTTCCTAGGAAAAGTTGTGAACCGTGTGAAAAAGCATTCTACTTACTGCAAGCAGACTAGATAGGTGTTTATGATACAGAGCAGCTATGTTACATTGAATTGCCCTTATTTGATCACACCTTCACAATAACATGTTGTAGGCTAGTTGATGTAATTCATGATCTTCAATCGATTGGACACATTTATTAGGTTATACAACCTTCCTAGGAAATATATTATTCCCAGTCGTAATAATAATTATTCTACCTAAATAACCTGTTGTAAAACAGTTTGGTTTGTGCATTTCATTGTGCTGTCTCAGTTGGAAATGTTTATTTGGTTGTATAAGCTGTCCAGTAAAGGCTATTGCCAACCGTATGAAAAAGTATTCTACTTAATGCATGTGGACTATTGAGCCTTTTCCAATTTTAGAGTATTTCCTGCCCCCGTTGGCAACTTCTTTTGAAATAACTTGTTCTGAACTACATTATTTTATCTAAGTCATGATTTTGAATTGAGTAGCAAAGTTTACTTGGTTGTAAACCTTACCATGAAAGGTCATTACAAACTGTTTGACCTTCGGTTTCCTCCCACACTCCAAAGACGTACAGGTATGTAGGTTAATTGGCTGGGTAAATGTAAAAATTGTCCCTAGTGGGTGTAGGATAGTGTTAATGTGCGGGGATCGCTGGGCGGCGCGGACTTGGTGGGCCGAAAAGGCCTGTTTCCGCGCTGTATATATATGATATGATATGATATGATATGAAAAACCCTTCTACTTGCTGCAGTCTAATTTGCCATTAGCGTAACAATATTTAATTCATCTGACAATAACTGCAAAGTGCTTTGTGATAACTTGTTCTGAGCTCAATTATTTATGTAATACATGATCCTGAATCAGTTGCCAATGTTTATTTGGTTGTAAAATCTCACCTTTAAAATTTGTGACAAACTGGATCAAAAACTCTTTTGGTTGCTTCTAAATTCCAATAGAAATCTTATTTGATTCTATAAATGTTATGCTGAATTGTTAGAGCCAACCGTGTGAGAAAGATTCCTATCCAATGCAAACAGTTAAAATTAGTGTTTCCATGAAAAAGTAGTTATACAGGTACTTCATTCAACTGAAATTAACTAAATAGAACTTAGGAATAACTGTTTGCAAAACACTTTAAAAAAAAATCTAAAACATGCTCCTGAACCCATTGGAAATATTAAAAAAATTTACAAAATGTTACCCTAGTTAGTGCCAACTGTGTCAGAGAGAATCCTACAAGTAGTACAATTTCCCACTGCCTTGCCATTATGTACCATTAACTAAAAAGAACTGAAGTAACTGTTTGCAAAAATGCCCCTGAAACCATTGCATACATTTCTTTAATTGTAAGACCTTACATTAAATACTTTGTGTCAAGTGTGTCAGGCTAATTGCCATTTACAATGCAGTTAAGCTATTTTTCGCTTCCCTTATCTACAAATAACTTTGTGTAAATAACAATGTTTTGTAAAATATGCTCCTAAAACTAGTGAATATGTTCAGTAAATTGTAAAATCTTACCTCAATGTTATCAGAAAGTATCACACTTGCCACAAACAAGCATTTGCAATGCAGGGTAATTATGCTTCATTTAACTGAAATTAGCTAAAAAGAATTCTGAAGTAACCATTTGCCAAATGCTTAATTCTATGTAAAACATGTTTCTGAACCCATTGGAAACATTGATTTAATTGTACCCTAAAGAGTCATTGCTTTATTCATCTGCATCAATGAAAACAAACGTATCATAGAAATTGTTTGTAACCATTTTGTTCTATGTACAATTTGCTCCTCAGTCAATAGAGCTGGTCCTTCGAGCCAGCACCGCAGTCTGATGGAAACATTTATTTGATTCTATGCTGAATCCTTATTGCCAATCGTGTCAGAAAGCATCAGACTGGCTGTAAACATTCTATTTTGGTGTTTCAATGCAGAAGAGTGATGCTTCCATCAACTGCCAATAAGTATAAATATTGAGATAACTTGTTGCAGATGACTTTATTCTTGATTACAATAGCTTAACCCAAATAGTTAGTGCCAAATATATCAGAAAGAAAACAATTTGTTGCAGTCTAATTTAGTGGTTCCATTCCAGTCGCTGTGCTTCATTCAATTGCCAAAAAAAGAAAAAGTTTGAAATACCTTGTTGTAAACCACATGGTATGTAACTCATGCACCCGATTGTATTGGAAATGTTGATTGCACGGTAAAACCATACTGTGAAAAGTTAGTGCCATCCATGTCAGAAAGAATTCTACACATCAGAACAGCTTAATTTGGCACTTCTAATGCACGATAGTTTATGTTTGCTTCAACTGCCATTATTTACAAAGAACTTTAAAGTAATTGTAAACCACTTTATCTTATGTAGGACTTGCTTCTGAATCCATTGGAAACATGGCTTTTATTGTAAAACGTCACCTAGTGCCCAGTGTGTCACAAAGCATCCTACTTGCTGCGGTCTAGTTTGCAACATCCAATGTCCTGCAGTGCATTTCACTCAACTGCCACTATCTACAAAGAACTTTGCAAAAACTGATGGTAAACCATTTTATTTTATCTAAAGCATCCTTCTGAAACCAGTAGATGTATTCAGTGGACTGTAAAACTTAACCCTGAAATCTTAATACCAACCTTGTCAGAAAACATATTTGCTGCAAACAACCTAATTTGGTTTCCAATGTGGAGTAGCGACTGTCAGTAACAAAGCTGAACTTTGAAATAACTGTTTGTTAATCCCTTATTTTATGTAAAACATGCTCCTGATATATTTAATGGATTCTAACTCGGAATCAAGCGATATAGGGAGAAAGCAGGAATGGGGTACTGATTTTGGATGATCAGCTATGATCTTATTGAATGGCGGTGCTGGCAGGAAGGGCTGAATGGCCTACTCCAATAGTCAATAGTCGTTTATTTGTCACATACACATAAATGTGTAGTGAAATGAAACATTACCCGCAGTTGAACAATAAGACCAATAAGAATAATCAATAAAAATGCAATAACACATACAATCACAAACACCAAACAAAAAAGAAACATCCATCACAGTGAGTCTCCTCCAGTCCCTCTTCACTGTGATGGAAGGCCACAATGTCTTTTCTCTTCCCCTGCCATCTTCTCCTGCGGTCAGGCTGTTGTCGTTGCCACGTTGGGGCGGTCGGGGCTCCTGACATTGAAGCCCCCGCTGGGCGGTGAAAAATCCCGCGGCCTATTCCAGGCCGCGCCGGACGGTGAAAGGTCCGCGGCAGGCCGACCCAAGCCCCGCGATTCGGGGTGGGCGAACACGCTGCCTCGGCACCTATTTTCTATGTTTCTAACTCTTTATCCTGAATGTTAGTTCCAATGGTATCAGAAAGCATCTAAAGGCCATAAACACACTTAGAGAGCCAGAGACCCGGCTTATATCTAAAACCCGGGTGCTGCAGGTATGGAATTTGTATGTTCTCCATCACTGAGTGGGTTTTGTCCAGTTGTTCCGGTTTCCTCCCACATTCCAAAGACGTGTAGATTTGTAGGTTATATGGCTTCTGTAAATTTTCCCTAGTGTATAGGATAGAATTAGTGCACGGGTAACCGGGTCTCGGTAGGCCGTGGGGCCTGTTTCCACGCTGTATCTTAAACAAAAAACTAAACTAAAACTAGACAAAACAAAACATAAAATAAGTTTGAAATAATTGAGTGCAAATTATTTTATGTCAAAAAAAGTACATCTGAATCCATTGGAACTGTGTATTTGGTTGCAAAACCTAACACTACACAGTTGATGCCTTCCATGTCAGAGCTCTGTAATGGAAACAATGAATTAAACTGTTTGCATCCCATGGGGTACTTTCTGATATGTTGGCACATTCAGGGTAAAGTATTAAAATCATATGCTTATTTCCAATGGATTTAAATTAGACTGGTTCATTAAACTGGTATTGTCTGAAAAAAAACATGTAAATAACTACTTTATGCAAAGGAAGGAACTCTAGATGCTTGTTTACACAGAAGATAGCCACAAAATGCTCCAGTAACTCAGCGGGTCAGGCAGCATCTCTGGAGAGAAGGAATGGGTGATGTTTCGGGTCGAGACCCTTCTTCAGATTGAGAGTCAGGGGAGAGGGAGAGTAGAGGTTGAAAATGACAGATCAAAGCAGACAATGTAAAAGGAAATGCAGAATGGTTCATTGTTCGCTGAGGGGAAGGTGACAAGTCATACAATCAGTAAAATTAATCAGGAGGACAGTGAAACTCGTCAAAGAACTAGAGTGGGAGGGGCACGGAGAGAGAGGGAAAGCAAGGGTTACTAAGACAAGTTAGAGAAATCAATTGATTCCCAGGCACAAATGGTTTTATATTAGTACTTAACCAATTATCCAGAATCACTGAAACAGTCCCAAATATTACAGATTGGATCACCAAATAAAGGTGATGGTATCACAAAATGCTGGAGTAACTCAGCAGGTCAGGCAGCATCTAGGAGAGAGGGAATGGATGACATTTCGGGTCGAGACCCTTCTTCAGACTAAAGGTGATGGTATTCCTACAGTGACATTGCAAGATTTTGATACTTATTATTGAATATCATTATAAAGACCCCATTGAGACTACCAAGAAAATAATTAAAAATCATACAAATATTTACAGTATTCAGTCTTGGCCAAGTCAGCAGACAAGCTTTTAAGCATTCCTCTGGTGGTTTCCTTCATTTTACTTGTGGCCTCTATTGCTCTGTCCAGTTTTGCATTTAAATGTGAAATCTGGGTGAAGAAAACACTGCCAGTTAAGATACAGAAATTAAAGATATATTTCTAAATTTAGACATACTTTCACAAAAAACAATGAATAGATTAAAAAATATATGAGCTGTTAGAAATTCATGATTTGTAAGGTTCCTCTTAAAATGGCCTTGGAATGTGCAGAGTAAATAAGTTTAGTTTAATTTTTTAGTTTGAAGATATAGCATGGATATAGGCCCTTCGGCCCACCGAGTCCGTGTCGACCAGCAATCTCCCGTACACTAGTTCTATCCTACTCACTAGGGACAATTCACAGATGCCAATTAACAGACAAATCTGTATGTCTTTGGGATGTGGGAGGAAACTGGAGCACACCCAGAGAAAACCCACAGTCACAGGGGAACGTAAAAACTCCACACTGACAGCACCTGTAGTCAGGAACGAACCCAGAACACTGGTGCTGTAAGGCAGCAAGTCTACCACTGTGCCACATAAATTATGTAAATTCTTTGCTTAAAATATTAGAGAAGCAATCACAGACAAAAAAACAAGACTTGGTGTACCACAGCACAGCTGATAAAGTCTTTAAACTAATGCCCTTCAGAACATTTTGCTTAACTATGACTTTTCGTAAATTTATAATATGTCTTCCTTTCGTGTGGTAGTAAATTAAATTAATCAAGAAAATAAATGTTCTGGGACAGGTGCTCTTATTAAGAGATCCATCTTGAAATGTCACATTGGTATAACTAAATGAGTGATTAATTGGGTGGCTTCCTTGGACTAACCATAAAAACTAAAAATGCAGTGCGACATCTAGAAGGAAGGAGAGGGATAACTTTTAGGTGCACCCATGCAAGCCCTGGCTTACACCTTCCGCCAATTCAGGATGACAAAAACTTGTTGCGAAGATTCAACTGCCCTATGCCTGCTAGCCACTTTTTTTCCTCATCGATGTTGGAACAAATGGCAATTGCATGTGAGAAGTACAAACTCCGCACAGACAGCTCCCATAGTCTGGATTGAATCCGGGTCTCTGGTGCTGCGAAGCAGCAGGTCTACTGCTGTGCCACTATGCCGCCCCAATGAAGCACTAAGTGTTCGGTTCCTTAATCATCTAATTAATCTGCGATCTTTAGAAAAGCTGAAAAAGGACTAGCGAAGATGGAAATGAAAAATTGCTATTGGCTCTTTATAAGCTAGATAATTGGCTGAGGAATGGCTAATGGTATTTAAAGCAGATAAGTGTGAGGTGTTGCAATTTGGGAAGTCAAACCATCACAGTGAATGGTAGGGTTCAGGGGAGCAATGTATAGAAGAATCAGAAGAATCAGAATTACCTTTATTGTCATCCAAAAAAAACGAGTCTTTTGGACGAGATTTTGTCACCCACAGTCCAACAATAAGAACAACAAAATAAGCAATTTCACACACAACCACAAACCAACACAAAACAAAAAAAAAGAAACATCCATCACAATGAGTCTCCTCCAGTCACTGTGATGGAAGGCCAGAATGTCTTTTCTCTTCCCCTGCCGTCTTCTCCCGCGATCAGGCTGTTGAAGTTGCCACGTTCCAGACTGCGCCAGACGGTGAAAGGTCTGCAGCGGGCCGACCCAAGCCCCGCGATTCGGGGCGGGCGAAGACGCTGCCGCTGCCGGAGCTCCCGATGTCGGCCCCCACCCAGGGCAGGGCCTGCGAGCTTCCGACGTCCCCGCGGCCCGCGCCGAAGCCTCCGAAGGTGAGTCACAGCTGCTCCCGCAGCCTCCGAAGGCAGCCAGCTCCGCAGATGGTAAGTCCGGTCCGCGGGCTCGGCAAACCAGAGCCCCAGGTGGTCCCAGGTGGAGGCCGCCAGGTCCAAGTGTTTGGCCGATGGTCGGCCGCAGCGGATACGGAGACACTGCCCAGAAAACAAAGGTCGGGTCTCCATTCGGAAGAGACAATTTTACAGTTCCCCCCCACACACACACATAGTACACAACCACAAAAAACACTACATCACATCTAAACACTACAATTAAGACAAAAAAACAACAAAAAAGACAAACGAACTGCAGGTAAGCCGCAGCTGCTAGGGCAGCGCCGCCATCTTAGCAGAGGGATCGAGGAGTATGGGTACTTTGTTCACTAAAGGACCTGTCCCACCGGCGATTTTTAAGGCGACTGCCGGCGATTGTCAAAGTCGTAGCTGATCGCAGAAAAAACCTTCAGTTTTTTTATCCCTACGACAATGTCGATGACTCCCCCTATGACAAGCTACAACAACCTACCTGCTAGGCGAAGGTAAGCTGCCGACAACCGGCGACCCAGTCATCGCGACCTAGGACGTCCACCTACGACAGCGACGACAAGCTACGACAACCGAAGTCAACCTACCTCCACCCTCGACAAGCTACGACCTTGTCAGGTCACAACTGATGACAACGGTAGCCATTTCACGTAATCTTGGCGCAAAAATGGGTTTGGGTAGGGTCTCCGATCATTTAGCATAAGGACTGCCAGGAAGCAACATATGATGGCATTGCTCTTACATCAAATGCAAGCCCTGCTGCTTGCAGCGCCACTCATGCTTAAAATTCTGCAAGACAGAAGGACATGAAGAATGGGGAAGAAGAAGCCCAAGAAGAGGTCTATGTGGTTGAAGGCCTTGTCCCTGTAGAGACCCAATGCAGTGCAATGGCAAAATAAATGAAGAGTTCGCTTTTCAATGCAGTGCAATGCTTGTGTTTGTGTTTGTTTTATTGGTCAAAATAAATGAAATTAAAATATTTGAAAGAGATGCCATGAGAAACTACTCTGAAATACAATAACTTCAAACACCAATCTTTGGTCAAAATGTCCAAAATTTACTTTATTCAAACGAACAAAATTCTTATAAAAGGTGGATCAGCACCGGTGACAACCAGTCACCTGGCGACAACCTACGACAGCACCCACGACAGGATATGACAAGCTACGATCATTGGCGTCAAGCCAGCTGTTGCCGAAAATTTTCAAGCAGGGAGAAATTTCCGCGGTGACCCGAAAAAAGCTACGACTCATTGGAGACTACTCACGACCATGCCCGCGATACCCCACGACACACTGGCGATGACAGCTTAGTCGCTGGCAGTCACCTTAAAAATCGCCGAAGTGGGACAGGCCCTTTAAAGTGGCAATACAGGTAGATACGATCATCAAGGCGGCTTTTGGTACGTTGTCCTAAATCAGTCAAGGTATTAATCTTTCTTTCTTTTCTTCTTTTTTCTTATTTGGGGTTAGTATAAGGGGGGGTGGGGGGAAGGGTGGGAGGGCTTGTTTTCTAAAAAGTTCTGTAAAAATAAAAATAAATAAATAATTTATAATAAAAAAAAGGTATTGAGCATAGAAGTTGGCTCGTTATGTTACAATTGTATAAGGTGCTGGTGAGGCCATACTGTGCACTGTTTTGGTAACCCCTGCTATGGGAAGGATGTCATTAAGCTGCAAATAGAACAGAGAAGATTTATGAGTTTG